>NW_027307833.1:0-190000 GCF_047496885.1 Scyliorhinus torazame
TAATAATTAATAACCCAGGAGCCAGTGTAAATAATGATAATTCTACCCAGGGTCTACTAAATATTGATATACTATCCAAGTACCACAGTAAATAGTGATTTACTATCCTGGGACTACTGTAGATAATGGTATACTACCCAGTGGCCACTGTAAATAATGATATACTTTCCACGGTCCACTGTAAATAATCATATACACCCCAGGGACCACTGTAACTATTCATATACTACCCAAGGACCACTGTAAGTTATAACAAACTGCTCAGGGACCAGTGTAGATAATGATATCGACCCAGGGACCACTGTAAAGAATGATATTCTACCCAGGAACCACTGTAAATAATGATGTACTACCAGGGTACATTATAAATAATGATATTCTACCCGTGGTCCACTGTAAATATTGATATGCTCTCCAATAACCACAGTAAATAATAATTAATATCACAGGAGCCAGTGTAAATAATGATATTCTACCCAGGGACCACTGTAAATATTGAGACATTACCCAGGGACCAATGTAAAGAATGATATATTACCCAGGGACCACTGTAAATAATGATATTCCACCCAGGGACCTCTGTAAATAATGATACACTACCCAGGGACCACTGTAAATAATGATATTCTACCCAGGGACCACTGTAAATAACGATATTCTACACAGGGACCACTTTAAACAATGATATAATAGTTCGAAGTCTTACAACACCAGGTTAAAGTCCAACAGGTTTGTTTCGATGTCACTAGCTTTCGGAGCGCTGCTCCTTCCTCAGGTGAATGAAGAGGTCTGTTCCAGAAACATATATATTGACAAATTCAAAGATGCCAATCAATGCTAGGAATGCGAGCATTAGCAGGTGATTAAATCTTTACAGATCCAGAGATGGGGTAACCCCAGGTTAAAGAGGTGTGAATTGTACCAAGCCAGGACAGTTGGTAGGATTTTGCAGGCCAGACGGTGGGGGATGACTGTAATGCGACACGAATCCCAGGCCCCGGTTGAGGCCGCACTCATGTGTGCGGAACTTGGCTATAAGTTTCTGCTCGGCGATTCTGCGTTGTCGCGGGTCCTGAAGGCCGCCTTGGAGAACGCTTACCCGGAGATCAGAGGCTGAATGCCCTTGACTGCTGAAGTGTTCCCCGACTGGAAGGGAACATTCCTGCCTGGTGATTGTTGCGCGATGTCCGTTCATTCGTTGTCGCAGCGTCTGCATGGTCTCGCCAATGTACCACGCTTCGGGACATCCTTTCCTGCAACGTATGAGGTAGACAACGTTGGCCGAGTCGCATGAGTATTTACCGCGTACCTGGTGGGTGCTGTTCTCACGTGTAATAGTGGTATCCATGTCGATGATCTGGCACGTCTTGCACAGATTACCATGGCAGGGTTGTGTGGTGTCGTGGTCACTGTTCTGAAGGCTGGATAGTTTGCTGCAAACAATGGTTCGATTGAGGTTGCGCGGTTGTTTGAAGGTAAGTAGTGGGGGTGTGGGGATGACCTTGGCAAGATGTTCATCGTCATCAATGACGTGTTGAAGGCTGTGAAGAAGATGACGTAGTTTCTCCGCTCCGGGGAAGGACTGGACGACGAAGGGTATTCTGTCGGTTGTGTCCCATGTTTGTCTTCTGAGGAGGTCGGTACGGTTTTTCACTGTGGCGCGTTGGAACTGTCGATCGACGAGTCGAGTACCATATCCCATTCGTACGAGGGCATCTTTCAACGTCTGTAGATGTCTGTTACACTCCTCCTCGTCTGAGCAGATCCTGTGTATACGGAGCGCTTGTCCATAGGGGGTGGCTTCTTTAATGTGTTTAGGGTAGAAGCTGGAGAAGTGGAGCATCATGAGGTTATCCGTGGGTTTGCGGTAAAGCGAAGTGCTGAGGTGACCGTCCTTGATGGAGACGAGTGTGTCCAAGAATGCAACTGATTTTGGAGAGTAGTCCATGGTGAGGCTGACGGTTGGATGGAACTTATTAATGTCATTGTGTAGTCGTTTCAGTGATTCTTCGCCGTGGGTCCAAAGGAAAAAAATGTCATCGATGTATCTGGTGTATAACATCGGTTGAAGGTCCTGTCCGGTGAGTAGGTCCTGTTCAAACTTGTGCATGAATATGTTGGCGTACTGGCGTGCGAATTTGGTCCCCATGGCTGTTCCGTGCGTCTGAATGAAGAACTTGTTGTCGAAGGTGAAGACGTTGTGATAAAGAATGAAGTGGATGAGTTGCAGAATTGCGTCTGGAGATTGGCAGTTGTCGGTGTTGAGTACTGAGGCTGTTGCAGCAATGCCGTCGTCATGGGGGATGCTGGTGTAGAGTGCCGAGACGTCCATTGTGACGAGGAATGTTCCTGGTGCAACTGGTCCATGGGTGCTGAGTTTCTGTAGGAAGTCCGTCGTGTCGCGACAGAAGCTGGGTGCACCTTGTACGATGGGTTTCAAGATGCCCTCGATGTCGCCAGAGAGGTTCTCACACAGGGTCCCATTGCCTGAAACGATAGGGCGGCCTGGTGTGTTGGCCTTATGTATTTTCGGGAGGCAGTAGAGATCTCCAATGCGGGGAGTACGTGGGATGAGAGCACGTAGGGTGCTCTGGAGATCTGGATCCAAGGTCTTGATCAGTCTGTTAAGTTGGCGGATGTGTTCCTTGGTCGGATCTGCGGGTAACTGTCTGGAGTGTTCTTGGTTGTTCAGTTGTCGGTATACTTCTTTGCAGTAGTCCGTTCTGTTCAGTACGACAGTGACCCCCCCCCTTTGTCTGCTGGTTTGATGACGATGCTGCGGTTGGTCTTGAGAGCGCGGATGGCATTGCGTTGTGCTTGGGTGACGTTCGGGGCTGTCTTGTGAATGCGACTGATGAATCTGGCATTGACGCGACTCCTGACGGCTTGAGCATACATGTAGAGTCTAAGGCAGCTGCCTTCCGGAGGGGTCCTCCGGAATGAGAGGGAATGAGACCGGGAATGAGACCTCTTCATTCACCTGAGGAAGGAGCAGCGCTCCGAAACCTAGTGACATCGAAACAAACCTGTTGGACTTTAACCTGGTGTTGTAAGACTTCGTACTGTGCTCACCCCAGTCCAACGCCGGCATCGCCACATCAATGATATAATACCCAGTGACCACGGTAAATAATGATACACTACCCAGGGACCACTGTAAATATTGATATACCATCCAGGGACCACGGAAAATAATGATGTACTACCGACGGTACATTGTAAATAATGATATTCTACCCGTGGTCCACTGTAAATATTGATATACAATCCAAGTACCACAGTAAATAATAATTAATATCCCAGGAGCCACTGTAAATGATGATATTCTACCCAGGGACCACTGTAAATAATGATATTGTACGCCGGGACCTCTGTTAATATTTATAAATAACCAGGGCGCTGTAAATATTGAGACATTACCCAGGGAACATTGTAACTAATGATATATTACCCAGGGACAACTGTAAATAATGATATTCTACCCAGTGACCACTGTAAATAATGATACACTACCCAGGGACCACTGTAAATAATGATATTCTACACAGGGAACACTGTAAATAATGATATTCTACCCAGGGACCAATGTAAATAATGATATTCTACACAGGGACCACTTTGAACAATGATATAATACCCAGGGACCACGGTAAATAATGATATTCTACACGTGGTCCACTGTAAATATTGATATACTATCCAAGTACCGCAGTAAATAATAATTAATATCGCAGGAGCCAGTGTAAACGATGATATTCTACCCAGGGACCACTGTAAATATTTAATGTCGTGCTCTGTTTAATTTTACATTGTTCACTGTAGGGCACTGTTTCACTGTACCGTATTTAATGTCGGGCTCTGTTTAATTTTACCTTGTTGCTTGTAGGTCACTGTTTCATTGCACCGTATTTAATGTCGGGCTATGTTTAATTTTACATTGTTCACTGTAGGTCACTGTTTTATTGTACTGTATTTAATGTCGGGCTCTGTTTAATTTTACCTTGTTGCTTGTAGGTCACTGTTTCATTGCACCGTATTTAATGTCGGGCTGTGTTTAATTTTACATTGTTCAGTGTAGTGCACTGTTTCATTCTACCGTATTTAATGTTGGGCTCTGTTTAATTTTACCTTGTAGCTTGTAGGGCACAGTTTCATTGTACTGTATTTAATGTCGGGCTCTGTTTAATTTTACCTTGTTCAGTGTAGGGCACTGTTTCATTGTACCGCATTTAATGTCGGGCACTGTTTAAATTTACCTTGTTCAGTGTAGAGCACTGTTTCATTGTACCGTATTTAATGTCGAGCTCTGTTTAATTTTACCTTGTTCACTGTAGGTCACTGTTTCATTGTACTGTATTTAATGTCGGGCACTGTTTAATTTTACATTGTTCACTGTAGGGCACTGTTTCATTGTGCTGTATTTAATGTCGGGCTCTGTTTAATTTTACCTTGTTCAGTGTAGGGCAATGTTTCATTGTAGCGCATTTAATGGCGGGCTGTGTTTAATTTTACCTCGTTGCTTGTAGGGCACTGTTTCATTGTACTGTATTTAATGTCGGGCTCTGTTTAATTTTACCTTGTTCACTGTAGGGCACTGTTTCATTGTACCGTATTTAATGCCGGGCTCTGTTTAATTTTACTTTGTTCACTGTAGGGCACTGTTTCATTGTATGGTATTTAATGTCGGGCTGTGTTTAATTTTACATTGTTCACTGTAGGGCACTGTTTCATTGTACCGTATTTAATGTCGGGCTCTGTTTAATTTTACCTTGTTCAGTGTAGGACACTGTTTCATTGTACCGTATTTACTGTCGGGCTCTGTTTAAATTTACCTTGTTCAGTGTAGGGCAATGTTTCATTGTACCGCATTTAATGGCGGGCTGTGTTTAATTTTACCTCGTTGCTTGTAGGGCACTGTTTCATTGTACTGTATTTAATGTCGGGCTCTGTTTAATTTTACCTTGTTCACTGTAGGGCACTGTTTCATTGTACCGTATTTAATGCCGGGCTCTGTTTAATTTTACTTTGTTCACTGTAGGGCACTGTTTCATTGTATGGTATTTAATGTCGGGCTGTGTTTAATTTTACATTGTTCACTGTAGGGCACTGTTTCATTGTACCGTATTTAATGTCGGGCTCTGTTTAATTTTACCTTGTTCAGTGTAGGACACTGTTTCATTGTACCGTATTTACTGTCGGGCTCTGTTTAAATTTACCTTGTTCAGTGCAGGGCACTGTTTCATTGTACCGTATTTAATGTCGGGCTGTGTTTTATTTTACATTGTTCAGTGTAGGGCACTGTTTCATTGTACCGTATTTAATGTCGGGCTGTGTTTAATTTTACCTTGTTCACTGTAGGCACTGTTTCATTGTACCGTATTTAATGTTGGGCTGTGTTTAATTGTACGTTGTTCACTGTAGGGCACTCTTTCATTGTACCGTATTTACTGTCGGGCTGTGTTTAATTTTACCTTGCTCAGTGGAGGGCACTGTTACATTGTACTGTATTTAATGTCGTGCTCTGTTTAATTTTGCATTGTTCACTGAAGGGCACTGTTTCATTGTACCGTATTTAATGTCGGGCTCTGTTTAATTTTACAATGTTACTGGTAGGGCACTGATTCATTGTATCGTATTTAATGTCGGCCTGTGTTTAATTTTACATTGTTCACTGTAGGGCACTGTTTCATTGTACCGTATTTAATGTCGGCCTCTGTTTAAATTTACCTTGTTCAGTGTAGGGCACTGTTTCATTGTACCGTATTTAATGTCGTGCTGTGTTTTATTTTACATTGTTCAGTGTAGGGCACTGTTTCATTGTACCGTATTTAATGTCGGGCTGTGTTTAATTTTACCTTGTTCACTGTAGGCACTGTTTCATTGTACCGTATTTAATGTTGGGCTGTGTTTAATTGTACATTGTTCACTGTAGGTCACTGTTTCATTGTACCGTATTTAATGTTGGGCTGTGTTTAATTGTACATTGTTCACTGTAGGGCACTCTTTCATTGTACCGTATTTAATGTCGGGCTGTGTTTAATTTTACCTTGCTCAGTGGAGGGCACTGTTACATTGTACTGTATTTAATGTCGTGCTCTGTTTAATTTTACATTGTTCACTGTAGGGCACTGTTTCATTGTACCGTGTTTAATGTCGGGCTATGTTTAATTTTACATTGTTCACTGTAGGTCACTGTTTCATTGTGCTGTATTTAATGTTGGGCTCTGTTTAATTTTACCTTGTTCACTGTCGGGCACTGTTTCGTTGTCCCGTATTTAATGTCGGGCTCTGTTTAATGTTACATTGCTCAGTGGAGGGCACTTTTTCATTGTACTGTATTTAATGTCGGGCTCTGTTTAATTTTGCCTTGTTTACTGTAGGCCACTGTTTCAGTGTACTGTATTTAATGTCGGGCTCTGTTTCATTGTACCGTATTTAATGTCGGGCTGTGTTTAATTTTACCTTGTTCACTGTAGGCACTGTTTCATTGTACCGTATTTAATGTTGGGCTGTGTTTAATTGTACATTGTTCACTGTAGGGCACTCTTTCATTGTACCGTATTTACTGTCGGGCTGTGTTTAATTTTACCTTGCTCAGTGGAGGGCACTGTTACATTGTACTGTATTTAATGTCGTGCTCTGTTTAATTTTGCATTGTTCACTGAAGGGCACTGTTTCATTGTACCGTATTTAATGTCGGGCTCTGTTTAATTTTACAATGTTACTGGTAGGGCACTGATTCATTGTATCGTATTTAATGTCGGCCTGTGTTTAATTTTACATTGTTCACTGTAGGGCACTGTTTCATTGTACCGTATTTAATGTCTGCCTCTGTTTAAATTTACCTTGTTCAGTGTAGGGCACTGTTTCATATTACCGTATTTAATGTCGGGCTGTGTTTAATTGTACATTGTTCACTGTAGGACACTGTTTAATTGTACCGTATTTAATGTTGGGCTGTGTTTAATTGTACATTGTTCACTGTAGGGCACTGTTTCATTGTACCGTATTTAATGTCGGGATGTGTTTAAGTTTACATTGTTCAGTGTAGGGCACTGATTCATTGTACTGTATTTAATGTCGGGCTGTGTTTAATTTTACATTGTTCAGTGTAGGGCACTGTTTCACTGTACCGTATTTAATGTCGGGCTATGTTTAATTTTACATTGTTCACTGTAGGTCACTGTTTCATTCTACTGGACTTAATGTCGGGCGCTGTTTAATTTTCCTTGTTGCTTGTAGGGCACTGTTTCATTGTACCGTATTTAATGTCGGGCTCTGTTTAATTTTACCTTGTTCACTGTAGGTCACTGTTTCATTGCACCGTATTTAATGTCGGGCTGTGTTTAATTTTACATTGTTCAGTGTAGTGCACTGTTTCATTCTACCGTATTTAATGTTGGGCTCTGTTTAATTTTACCTTGTTGCTTGTAGAGCACTGTTTCTTTGTACCGTATTTAATGTCGAGCTCTGTTTAATTTTACATTGTAGCTTGTAGGGCACTCTTTCATTGTACTGTATTTAATGTCGGGCTCTGTTTAATTTTACCTTGTTCACTGTAGGTCACTGTTTCATTGTACCGTATTTAATGTCGGGCTCTGTTTAATTTTACATTGTTCACTGTAGGGCACTGTTTCACTGTACCGTATTTAATGTTGGGCTCTGTTTAATTTTACCTTGTAGCTTGTAGGGCACTGTTTCATTGTACTGTATTTAATGTCGGGCTCCGTTTAATTTTACCTTGTTCACTGTAGGTCACTGTTTCATTGTACTGTATTTAATGTCGGGCTCTGTTTAATTTTACATTGTTCACTGTAGGGCACTGTTTCATTGTGCTGTATTTAATGTCGGGCTCTGATTAATTTTACCTTGTTCAGTGTAGGGCACTGTTTCATTGTACCGCATTTAATGTCGGGCTGTGTTTAATTTTACCTCGTTGCTTGTAGGGCACTGTTTCATTGTACTGTATTTAATGTCGGGCTCTGTTTAATTTTACGTTGTTCACTGTAGGGCACTGTTTCATTGTACTGTATTTAATGTCGGGCTCTGTTTTATTTTACATTGTTCACATTAGGGCCCTGTTTCATTGTACCGTATTTAATGTCGGGCTCTGTTTAATATTACATTGTTACTGGGAGGGCACTGATTCATTGTATCGTATTTAATGTCGGGCTGTGTTTAATTTTACATTCTTCACTGTAGGGCACTGTTTCATTGTACCGTATTTAATGTCGGGCTCTGTTTAATTTTACATTGTTCAGTGTAGGACACTGTTTCATTGTACCGTATTTAATGTCGGGCTCAGTTTAAATTTACCTTGTTCAGTGTAGGGCACTGTTTCATTGTACCGTATTTAATGTCGGGCTGTGTTTAATTTTACATTGTTCAGTGTAGGGCACTGTTTCATTGTACCGTACTTAATGTCGGGCTGTGTTTAATTTTACCTTGTTCACTGTCGGCACTGTTTCATTGTACCGTATTTAATGTTGGGCTGTGTTTAATTGTACATTGTTCACTGTAGGGCACTCTTTCATTGTACCGTATTTAATATCGGGCTGTGTTTAATTTTACCTTGCTCAGTGGAGGGCACTGTTACATTGTACTGTATTTAATGTCGTGCTCTGTTTAATTTTACATTGTTCACTGTAGGGCACTGTTTCATTGTACCGTATTTAATGTCGGGATATGTTTAATTTTACATTGTTCACTGTAGGTCACTGTTTCATTGTACTGTATTTAATGTCGGGCTGTGTTTAATTTTACCTTGCTCAGTGGAGGGCACGGTTACATTGTACTTTATTTAATGTCGTGCTCTGTTTAATTTTACATTGTTCACTGTAGGGCACGGTTTCATTGTACCGTATTTAATGTCGGGCTATGCTTAATTTTACATTGTTCACTGTAGGTCACTGTTTCATTGTACTGTATTTAATGTCGGGCTGTGTTTAATTTTATATTCTTCACTGCAGGGCATTGTTTCATTGTGCTGTATTTAATGTTGGGCTCTGTTTAATTTTACCTTGTTCACTGTCGGGCACTGTTTCGTTGTCCTGTATTTAATGTCGGGCTGTGTTTAATTTTACATTGTTCACTGTAGGGCACTGTTTCATTGTACCGTATTTAATGTCGGGCTATGCTTAATTTTACATTGTTCACTGTAGGTCACTGTTTCATTGTACTGTATTTAATGTCGGGCTGTGTTTAATTTTACCTTGTTCACTGTCGGCACTGTTTCATTGTACCGTATTTAATGTTGGGCTGTGTTTAATTGTACATTGTTCACTGTAGGGCACTCTTTCATTGTACCGTATTTAATGTCGGGCTGTGTTTAATTTTACCTTGCTCAGTGGAGGGCACTGTTACATTGTACTGTATTTAATGTCGTGCTCTGTTTAATTTTACATTGTTCACTGTAGGGCACTGTTTCATTGTACCGTATTTAATGTCGGGATATGTTTAATTTTACATTGTTCACTGTAGGTCACTGTTTCATTGTACTGTATTTAATGTCGGGCTGTGTTTAATTTTACCTTGCTCAGTGGAGGGCACGGTTACATTGTACTTTATTTAATGTCGTGCTCTGTTTAATTTTACATTGTTCACTGTAGGGCACTGTTTCATTGTACCGTATTTAATGTCGGGCTATGCTTAATTTTACATTGTTCACTGTAGGTCACTGTTTCATTGTACTGTATTTAATTTCGGGCTGTGTTTAATTTTATATTCTTCACTGCAGGGCATTGTTTCATTGTGCTGTATTTAATGTTGGGCTCTGTTTAATTTTACCATGTTCACTGTCGGGCACTGTTTCGTGTCCTGTATTTAATGTCGGGCTGTGTTTAATTTTACATTGTTCACTGTAGGGCACTGTTTCATTGTACCGTATTTAATGTCGGGCTATGCTTAATTTTACATTGTTCACTGTAGGTCACTGTTTCATTGTACTGTATTTAATGTCGGGCTGTGTTTAATTTTATATTCTTCACTGCAGGGCATTGTTTCATTGTGCTGTATTTAATGTTGGGCTCTGTTTAATTTTGCCTTGTTTACTGTAGGTCACTGTTTCAGTGTACTGTATTTAGTGTCGGGCTCTGTTTCATTGTACCGTATTTAATGTCGGGCTGTGTTTAATTTTACCTTGTTCAGTGTAGGGCACTGTTTCATATTACCGTATTTAATGTCGGGCTGTGTTTAATTGTACATTGTTCACTGTAGGACACTGTTTCATTTTACCGTATTTAATGTTGGGCTGTGTTTAATTGTACATTGTTCACTGTAGGGCACTGTTTCATTGTACCGTATTTAATGTTGGGCTGTGTTTAATTGTACATTGTTCACTGTAGGGCACTGTTTCATTGTACCGTATTTAATGTCGGGCTGTGTTTAAGTTTACATTGTTCAGTGTAGGGCACTGATTCATTGTGCTGTATTTAATGTCGGGCTCTGTTTAATTTTACCTTGTTCAGTGTAGGGCACTGTTTCATTGTACCGCATTTAATGTCGGGCTCTGTTTTATTTTACATTGTTCACATTAGGGCCCTGTTTCATTGTACTGTATTTAATGCCGGGCTCTGTTTAATTTTACTTTGTTCACTGTAGGGCACTGTTTCATTGTACCGTATTTAATGTCGGGCTCTGTTTAATATTACATTGTTACTGGTAGGGCACTGATTCATTGTATCGTATTTAATGTCGGGCTGTGTTTAATTTTACATTCTTCACTGTAGGGCACTGTTTCATTGTACCGTATTTAATGTCGGGCTCTGTTTAATTTTACATTGTTCAGTGTAGGACACTGTTTCATTGTACCGTATTTAATGTCGGGCTCAGTTTAAATTTACCTTGTTCAGTGTAGGGCACTGTTTAATTGTACCGTATTTAATGTCGGGCTGTGTTTAATTTTACATTGTTCAGTGTAGGGCACTGTTTCATTGTACCGTATTTAATGTCGGGCTGTGTTTAATTTTACCTTGTTCACTGTCGGCACTGTTTCATTGTACCGTATTTAATGTTGGGCTGTGTTTAATTGTACATTGTTCACTGTAGGGCACTCTTTCATTGTACCGTATTTAATGTCGGGCTGTGTTTAATTTTACCTTGCTCAGTGGAGGGCACTGTTACATTGTACTGTATTTAATGTCGGGCTCTGTTTAATTTTACATTGTTCACTGTAGGGCACTGTTTCATTGTACCGTATTTAATGTCGGGATATGTTTAATTTTACATTGTTCACTGTAGGTCACTGTTTCATTGTACTGTATTTAATGTCGGGCTGTGTTTAATTTTACCTTGCTCAGTGGAGGGCACGGTTACATTGTACTTTATTTAATGTCGTGCTCTGTTTAATTTTACATTGTTCACTGTAGGGCACGGTTTCATTGTACCGTATTTAATGTCGGGCTATGCTTAATTTTACATTGTTCACTGTAGGTCACTGTTTCATTGTACTGTATTTAATGTCGGGCTGTGTTTAATTTTATATTCTTCACTGCAGGGCATTGTTTCATTGTGCTGTATTTAATGTTGGGCTCTGTTTAATTTTACCTTGTTGCTTGTAGGGCACTGTTTCATTGTACCGTATTTAATGTCGGGCTCTGTTTAATTTTACCTTGTTCACTGTCGGGCACTGTTTCGTTGTCCTGTATTTAATGTCGGGCTGTGTTTAATTTTACATTGTTCACTGTAGGGCACTGTTTCATTGTACCGTATTTAATGTCGGGCTATGCTTAATTTTACATTGTTCACTGTAGGTCACTGTTTCATTGTACTGTATTTAATGTCGGGCTGTGTTTAATTTTACCTTGTTCACTGTCGGCACTGTTTCATTGTACCGTATTTAATGTTGGGCTGTGTTTAATTGTACATTGTTCACTGTAGGGCACTCTTTCATTGTACCGTATTTAATGTCGGGCTGTGTTTAATTTTACCTTGCTCAGTGGAGGGCACTGTTACATTGTACTGTATTTAATGTCGTGCTCTGTTTAATTTTACATTGTTCACTGTAGGGCACTGTTTCATTGTACCGTATTTAATGTCGGGATATGTTTAATTTTACATTGTTCACTGTAGGTCACTGTTTCATTGTACTGTATTTAATGTCGGGCTGTGTTTAATTTTATATTCTTCACTGCAGGGCATTGTTTCATTGTGCTGTATTTAATGTTGGGCTCTGTTTAATTTTACCTTGTTCACTGTCGGGCACTGTTTCGTTGTCCTGTATTTAATGTCGGGCTGTGTTTAATTTTACATTGTTCACTGTAGGGCACTGTTTCATTGTACCGTATTTAATGTCGGGCTATGCTTAATTTTACATTGTTCACTGTAGGTCCGTGTTTCATTGTACTGTATTTAATGTCGGGCTGTGTTTAATTTTATATTCTTCACTGCAGGGCATTGTTTCATTGTATTGTATTTAATGTCGGGCTCTGTTTAATTTTGCCTTGTTTACTGTAGGTCACTGTTTCAGTGTACTGTATTTAGTGTCGGGCTCTGTTTCATTGTACCGTATTTAATGTCGGGCTGTGTTTAATTTTACCTTGTTCAGTGTAGGGCACTGTTTCATATTACCGTATTTAATGTCGGGCTGTGTTTAATTGTACTTTGTTCACTGTAGGGCACTGTTTCATTGTATCGTATTTAATGTCGGGCTGTGTTTAATTTTACATTGTTCACTGTAGGGCACTGTTTCATTGTACCGTATTTAATGTCGGGCTCTGTTTAATTTCACCTTGTTCAGTGTAGGACACTGTTTCATTGTACCGTATTTACTGTCGGGCTCTGTTTAAATTTACCTTGTTCAGTGTAGGGCACTGTTTCATTGTACCGTATTTAATGTCGGGCTGTGTTTTATTTTACATTGTTCAGTGTAGGGCACTGTTTCATTGTACCGTATTTAATGTCGGGCTGTGTTTAATTTTACCTTGTTCACTGTAGGCACTGTTTCATTGTACCGTATTTAATGTTGGGCTGTGTTTAATTGTACTTTGTTCACTGTAGGGCACTCTTTCATTGTACCGTATTTACTGTCGGGCTGTGTTTAATTTTACCTTGCTCAGTGAAGGGCACTGTTACATTGTACTGTATTTAATGTCGTGCTCTGTTTAATTTTACATTGTTCACTGTAGGGCACTGTTTCATTGTACCGTATTTAATGTCGGGCTCTGTTTAATTTTACATTGTTACTGGTAGGGCACTGATTCATTGTATCGTATTTAATGTCGGGCTGTGTTTAATTTTACCTTGCTCAGTGAAGGGCACTGTTACATTGTACTGTATTTAATGTCGTGCTCTGTTTAATTTTACATTGTTTACTGTAGGGCACTGTTTCATTGTACCGTATTTAATGTCGGGCTCTGTTTAATTTTACATTGTTACTGGTAGGGCACTGATTCATTGTATCGTATTTAATGTCGGGCTGTGTTTAATTTTACATTGTTCACTGTAGGGCACTGTTTCATTGTACCGTATTTAATGTCGGGCTCTGTTTAAATTTACCTTGTTCAGTGTAGGGCACTGTTTCATTGTACCGTATTTAATGTCGGGCTGTGTTTTATTTTACATTGTTCAGTGTAGGGCACTGTTTCATTGTACCGTATTTAATGTCGGGCTGTGTTTAATTTTACCTTGTTCACTGTCGGCACTGTTTCATTGTACCGTATTTAATGTTGGGCTGTGTTTAATTGTACATTGTTCACTGTAGGGCACTCTTTCATTGTACCGTATTTAATGTCGGGCTGTGTTTAATTTTACCTTGCTCAGTGGAGGGCACTGTTACATTGTACTGTATTTAATGTCGTGCTCTGTTTAATTTTACATTGTTCACTGTAGGGCACTGTTTCATTGTACCGTATTTAATGTCGGGCTATGTTTAATTTTACATTGTTCACTGTAGGTCACTGTTTCATTGTGCTGTATTTAATGTTGGGCTCTGTTTAATTTTACCTTGTTCACTGTCGGGCACTGTTTCGTTGTCCCGTATTTAATGTCGGGCTCTGTTTAATGTTACATTGCTCAGTGGAGGGCACTTTTTCATTGTACTGTATTTAATGTCGGGCTCTGTTTAATTTTGCCTTGTTTACTGTAGGTCACTGTTTCAGTGTACTGTATTTAATGTCGGGCTCTGTTTCATTGTACCGTATTTAATGTCGGGCTGTGTTTAATTTTACCTTGTTCAGTGTAGGGCACTGTTTCATATTAACGTATTTAATGTCGGGCTGTGTTTAATTGTACATTGTTCACTGTAGGACACTGTTTAATTGTACCGTATTTAATGTTGGGCTGTGTTTAATTGTACATTGTTCACTGTAGGGCACTGTTTCATTGTACCGTATTTAATGTCGGGCTGTGTTTAAGTTTACATTGTTCAGTGTAGGGCACTGATTCATTGTACTGTATTTAATGTCGGGCTGTGTTTAATTTTACATTGTTCAGTGTAGGGCACTGTTTCACTGTACCGTATTTAATGTCGGGCTATGTTTAATTTTACATTGTTCACTGTAGGTCACTGTTTCATTGTACTGGACTTAATGTCGGGCGCTGTTTAATTTTCCTTGTTGCCTGTAGGGCACTGTTTCATTGTACCGTATTTAATGTCGGGCTCTGTTTAATTTTACCTTGTTCACTGTAGGTCACTGTTTCATTGCACCGTATTTAATGTCGGGCTGTGTTTAATTTTACATTGTTCAGTGTAGTGCACTGTTTCATTCTACCGTATTTAATGTTGGGCTCTGTTTAATTTTACCTTGTTGCTTGTAGAGCACTGTTTCTTTGTACCGTATTTAATGTCGAGCTCTGTTTAATTTTACATTGTAGCTTGTAGGGCACTCTTTCATTGTACTGTATTTAATGTCGGGCTCTGTTTAATTTTACCTTGTTCACTGTAGGTCACTGTTTCATTGTGCTGTATTTAATGTTGGGCTCTGTTTAATTTTACCTTGTTCACTGTAGGGCACTGTTTCATTGTACCGTATTTAATGTCGGTCTCTGTTTAATTTTACATTGTTCACTGTAGGGCACTGTTTCACTGTACCGTATTTAATGTTGGGCTCTGTTTAATTTTACCTTGTAGCTTGTAGGGCACTGTTTCATTGTACTGTATTTAATGTCGGGCTCTGTTTAATTTTACCTCGTTGCTTGTAGGGCACTGTTTCATTGTACTGTATTTAATGTCGGGCTCTGTTTAATTTTACGTTGTTCACTGTAGGGCACTGTTTCATTGTGCTGTATTTAATGTCGGGCTCTGTTTTATTTTACATTGTTCACATTAGGGCCCTGTTTCATTGTACTGTATTTAATGCCGGGCTCTGTTTAATTTTACTTTGTTCACTGTAGGGCACTGTTTCATTGTACCGTATTTAATGTCGGGCTCTGTTTAATATTACATTGTTACTGGTAGGGCACTGATTCATTGTATCGTATTTAATGTCGGGCTGTGTTTAATTTTACATTCTTCACTGTAGGGCACTGTTTCATTGTACCGTATTTAATGTCGGGCTCTGTTTAATTTTACCTTGTTCAGTGTAGGACACTGTTTCATTGTACCGTATTTAATGTCGGGCTCAGTTTAAATTTACCTTGTTCAGTGTAGGGCACTGTTTCATTGTACCGTATTTAATGTCGGGCTCAGTTTAAATTTACATTGTTCAGTGTAGGGCACTGTTTCATTGTACCGTATTTAATGTCGGGCTGTGTTTAATTTTACCTTGTTCACTGTCGGCACTGTTTCATTGTACCGTATTTAATGTTGGGCTGTGTTTAATTGTACATTGTTCACTGTAGGGCACTCTTTCATTGTACTGTATTTAATGTCGGGCTGTGTTTAATTTTATATTCTTCACTGCAGGGCATTGTTTCATTGTGCTGTATTTAATGTCGGGCTCTGTTTAATTTTGCCTTGTTTACTGTAGGTCACTGTTTCAGTGTACTGTATTTAGTGTCGGGCTCTGTTTCATTGTACCGTATTTAATGTCGGGCTGTGTTTAATTTTACCTTGTTCAGTGTAGGGCACTGTTTCATATTACCGTATTTAATGTCGGGCTGTGTTTAATTGTACATTGTTCACTGTAGGGCACTGTTTCATTGTACCGTATTTAATGTTGGGCTGTGTTTAATTGTACATTGTTCACTGTAGGGCACTGTTTCATTGTACCGTATTTAATGTCGGGCTGTGTTTAAGTTTACATTGTTCAGTGTAGGGCACTGATTCATTGTGCTGTATTTAATGTCGGGCTCTGTTTAATTTTACCTTGTTCAGTGTAGGGCACTGTTTCATTGTACCGCATTTAATGTCGGGCTGTGTTTAATTTTACCTCGTTGCTTGTAGGGCACTGTTTCATTGTACTGTATTTAATGTCGGGCTCTGTTTAATTTTACCTTGTTCACTGTAGGGCACTGTTTCATTGTACCGTATTTAATGCCGGGCTCTGTTTAATTTTACTTTGTTCACTGTAGGGCACTGTTTCATTGTATCGTATTTAATGTCGGGCTGTGTTTAATTTTACATTGTTCACTGTAGGGCACTGTTTCATTGTACCGTATTTAATGTCGGGCTCTGTTTAATTTCACCTTGTTCAGTGTAGGACACTGTTTCATTGTACCGTATTTACTGTCGGGCTCTGTTTAAATTTACCTTGTTCAGTGTAGGGCACTGTTTCATTGTACCGTATTTAATGTCGGGCTGTGTTTTATTTTACATTGTTCAGTGTAGGGCACTGTTTCATTGTACCGTATTTAATGTCGGGCTGTGTTTAATTTTACCTTGTTCACTGTAGGCACTGTTTCATTGTACCGTATTTAATGTTGGGCTGTGTTTAATTGTACATTGTTCACTGTAGGGCACTCTTTCATTGTACCGTATTTACTGTCGGGCTGTGTTTAATTTTACCTTGCTCAGTGAAGGGCACTGTTACATTGTACTGTATTTAATGTCGTGCTCTGTTTAATTTTACATTGTTCACTGTAGGGCACTGTTTCATTGTACCGTATTTAATGTCGGGCTCTGTTTAATTTTACATTGTTACTGGTAGGGCACTGATTCATTGTATCGTATTTAATGTCGGGCTGTGTTTAATTTTACCTTGCTCAGTGAAGGGCACTGTTACATTGTACTGTATTTAATGTCGTGCTCTGTTTAATTTTACATTGTTCACTGTAGGGCACTGTTTCATTGTACCGTATTTAATGTCGGGCTCTGTTTAATTTTACATTGTTACTGGTAGGGCACTGATTCATTGTATCGTATTTAATGTCGGGCTGTGTTTAATTTTACATTGTTCACTGTAGGGCACTGTTTCATTGTACCGTATTTAATGTCGGGCTCTGTTTAAATTTACCTTGTTCAGTGTAGGGCACTGTTTCATTGTACCGTATTTAATGTCGGGCTGTGTTTTATTTTACATTGTTCAGTGTAGGGCACTGTTTCATTGTACCGTATTTAATGTCGGGCTGTGTTTAATTTTACCTTGTTCACTGTAGGCACTGTTTCATTGTACCGTATTTAATGTTGGGCTGTGTTTAATTGTACATTGTTCACTGTAGGGCACTCTTTCATTGTACCGTATTTAATGTCGGGCTGTGTTTAATTTTACCTTGCTCAGTGGAGGGCACTGTTACATTGTACTGTATTTAATGTCGTGCTCTGTTTAATTTTACCTTGTTCACTGTCGGGCACTGTTTCGTTGTCCCGTATTTAATGTCGGGCTCTGTTTAATGTTACATTGCTCAGTGGAGGGCACTTTTTCATTGTACTGTATTTAATGTCGGGCTCTGTTTAATTTTGCCTTGTTTACTGTAGGTCACTGTTTCAGTGTACTGTATTTAATGTCGGGCTCTGTTTCATTGTACCGTATTTAATGTCGGGCTGTGTTTAATTTTACCTTGTTCAGTGTAGGGCACTGTTTCATATTACCGTATTTAATGTCGGGCTGTGTTTAATTGTACATTGTTCACTGTAGGACACTGTTTAATTGTACCGTATTTAATGTCGGGCGCTGTTTAATTTTACCTTGTTCACTGTAGGTCACTGTTTCATTGCACCGTATTTAATGTCGGGCTGTGTTTAATTTTACATTGTTCAGTGTAGTGCACTGTTTCATTCTACCGTATTTAATGTTGGGCTCTGTTTAATTTTACCTTGTTGCTTGTAGAGCACTGTTTCTTTGTACCGTATTTAATGTCGAGCTCTGTTTAATTTTACATTGTAGCTTGTAGGGCACTCTTTCATTGTACTGTATTTAATGTCGGGCTCTGTTTAATTTTACCTTGTTCACTGTAGGTCACTGTTTCATTGTACAGTATTTAATGTCGGTCTCTGTTTAATTTTACATTGTTCACTGTAGGGCACTGTTTCACTGTACCGTATTTAATGTTGGGCTCTGTTTAATTTTACCTTGTAGCTTGTAGGGCACTGTTTCATTGTACTGTATTTAATGTCGGGCTCTGTTTAATTTTACCTCGTTGCTTGTAGGGCACTGTTTCATTGTACTGTATTTAATGTCGGGCTCTGTTTAATTTTACGTTGTTCACTGTAGGGCACTGTTTCATTGTACTGTATTTAATGTCGGGCTCTGTTTTATTTTACATTGTTCACATTAGGGCCCTGTTTCATTGTACTGTATTTAATGTCGGGCTCTGTTTAATTTTGCCTTGTTTACTGTAGGTCACTGTTTCATTGTACTGTATTTAATGCCGGGCTCTGTTTAATTTTACTTTGTTCACTGTAGGGCACTGTTTCATTGTACTGTATTTAATGTCGGGCTCTGTTTAATATTACATTGTTACTGGTAGGGCACTGATTCATTGTATCGTATTTAATGTCGGGCTGTGTTTAATTTTACATTCTTCACTGTAGGGCACTGTTTCATTGTACCGTATTTAATGTCGGGCTCTGTTTAATTTTACCTTGTTCAGTGTAGGACACTGTTTCATTGTACCGTATTTAATGTCGGGCTCAGTTTAAATTTACCTTGTTCAGTGTAGGGCACTGTTTCATTGTACCGTATTTAATGTCGGGCTGTGTTTAATTTTACCTTGTTCACTGTCGGCACTGTTTCATTGTACCGTATTTAATGTTGGGCTGTGTTTAATTGTACATTGTTCACTGTAGGGCACTCTTTCAATGTACCGTATTTAATGTCGGGCTGTGTTTAATTTTACCTTGCTCAGTGGAGGGCACGGTTACATTGTACTTTATTTAATGTCGTGCTCTGTTTAATTTTACATTGTTCACTGTAGGGCACTGTTTCATTGTACCGTATTTAATGTCGGGCTATGCATAATTTTACATTGTTCACTGTAGGGCACTGTTTCATTGCACTGTATTTAATGTCGGGCTGTGTTTAATTTTATATTCTTCACTGCAGGGCATTGTTTCATTGTGCTGTATTTAATGTTGGGCTCTGTTTAATTTTACCTTGTTCACTGTCGGGCACTGTTTCGTTGTCCTGTATTTAATGTCGGGCTCTGTTTAATGTTACATTTTTCAGTGTAGGGCACTGTTTCACTGTACCGTATTTAATGTCGGGCTCTGTTTAATGTTACATTGTTCAGTGTAGGGCACTGTTTCATTGTATTGTATTTAATAACGGGCTCTGTTTAATTTTGCCTTGTTTACTGTCGGGCACTGTTTCATTGTACCGCATTTAATGTCGGTCTGTGTTTAATTTTACATTGTTCAGTGTAGGTCACTGTTTCAGTGTACTGTATTTAGTGTCGGGCTCTGTTTCATTGTACCGTATTTAATGTCGGGCTGTGTTTAATTTTACCTTGTTCAGTGTAGGGCACTGTTTCATATTACCGTATTTAATGTCGGGCAGTGTTTAATTGTACATTGGTCACTGTAGGATACTGTTTCATTGTACCGTATTTAATGTTGGGCTGTGTTTAATTGTACATTGTTCACTGTAGGGCACTGTTTCATTGTACCGTATTTAATGTTGGGCTGTGTTTAATTGTACATTGTTCACTGTAGGGCACTGTTTCATTGTACCGTATTTAATGTCGGGCTGTGTTTAAGTTTACATTGTTCAGTGTAGGGCACTGATTCATTGTGCTGTATTTAATGTCGGGCTCTGTTTAATTTTACCTTGTTCAGTGTAGGGCACTGTTTCATTGTACCGCATTTAATGTCGGGCTGTGTTTAATTTTACCTCGTTGCTTGTAGGGCACTGTTTCATTGTACTGTATTTAATGTCGGGCTCTGTTTAATTTTACCTTGTTCACTGTAGGGCACTGTTTCATTGTACCGTATTTAATGCCGGGCTCTGTTTAATTTTACTTTGTTCACTGTAGGGCACTGTTTCATTGTACCGTATTTAATGTCGGGCTGTGTTTAATTTTACATTGTTCACTGTAGTGCACTGTTTCATTGTACTGTATTTAATGCCGGGCTCTGTTTAATTTTACCTTGTTCACTGTAGGGCACTGTTTCATTGTACCGTATTTAATGTCGGGCTGTGTTTAATTTTACATTGTTCACTGTAGTGCACTGTTTCATTGTACTGTATTTACTGTCGGGCTCTGTTTAAATTTACTTTGTTCAGTGTAGGGCACTGTTTCATTGTACCGTATTTAATGTCGGGCTGTGTTTTATTTTACATTGTTCAGTGTAGGGCACTGTTTCATTGTACCGTATTTAATGTCGAGCTGTGTTTAATTTTACCTTGTTCACTGTAGGCACTGTTTCATTGTACCGTATTTAATGTTGGGCTGTGTTTAATTGTACATTGTTCACTGTAGGGCACTCTTTCATTGTACCGTATTTACTGTCGGGCTGTGTTTAATTTTACCTTGCTCAGTGTAGGGCACTGTTACATTGTACTGTATTTAATGTCGTGCTCTGTTTAATTTTACATTGTTCACTGTAGGGCACTGTTTGATTGTACCGTATTTAATGTCGGGCTCTGTTTAATTTTACATTGTTACTGGTAGGGCACTGATTCATTGTATCGTATTTAATGTCGGGCTGTGTTTAATTGTACATTGTTCACTGTAGGGCACTGTTTCATTGTTACTTATTTAATGTCGGGCTCTGTTTAAATTTACCTTGTTCAGTGTAGGGCACTGTTTCATTGTACCGTATTTAATGTCGGGCTGTGTTTTATTTTACATTGTTCAGTGTAGGGCACTGTTTCATTGTACCGTATTTAATGTCGGGCTGTGTTTAATTTTACCTTTTTCACTGTAGGCACTGTTTCATTGTACCGTATTTAATGTTGGGCTGTGCTTAATTGTACATTGTTCACTGTAGGGCACTCTTTCATTGTACCGTATTTAATGTCGGGCTGTGTTTAATTTTACCTTGCTCAGTGGAGGGCACTGTTACATTGTACTGTATTTAATGTCGTGCTCTGTTTAATTTTACATTGTTCACTGTAGGGCACTGTTTCATTGTACCGTATTTAATGTCGGGCTATGTTTAATTTTACATTGTTCACTGTAGGTCACTGTTTCATTGTGCTGTATTTAATGTTGGGCTCTGTTTAATTTTACCTTGTTCACTGTCGGGCACTGTTTCGTTGTCCCGTATTTAATGTCGGGCTCTGTTTAATGTTACATCGCTCAGTGGAGGGCACTTTTTCATTGTACTGTATTTAATGTCGGGCTCTGTTTAATTTTGCCTTGTTTACTGTAGGTCACTGTTTCAGTGTACTGTATTTAATGTCGGGCTCTGTTTCATTGTACCGTATTTAATGTCAGGCTGTGTTTAATTTTACCTTGTTCAGTGTAGGGCACTGTTTCATATTACCGTATTTAATGTCGGGCTGTGTTTAATTGTACATTGTTCACTGTAGGGCACTGTTTCATTGTACCGTATTTAATGTCGGGCTGTGTTTAAGTTTACATTGTTCAGTGTAGTGCACTGTTTCATTCTACCGTATTTAATGTTGGGCTCTGTTTAATTTTACCTTGTTGCTTGTAGAGCACTGTTTCTTTGTACCGTATTTAATGTCGAGCTCTGTTTAATTTTACATTGTAGCTTGTAGGGCACTCTTTCATTGTACTGTATTTAATGTCGGGCTCTGTTTAATTTTACCTTGTTCACTGTAGGTCACTGTTTCATTGTACCGTATTTAATGTCGGGCTCTGTTTAATTTTACATTGTTCACTGTAGGGCACTGTTTCACTGTACCGTATTTAATGTTGGGCTCTGTTTAATTTTACCTTGTAGCTTGTAGGGCACTGTTTCATTGTACTGTATTTAATGTCGGGCTCTGTTTAATTTTACCTTGTTCACTGTAGGTCACTGTTTCATTGTACTGTATTTAATGTCGGGCTCTGTTTAATTTTACGTTGTTCACTGTAGGGCACTGTTTCATTGTACTGTATTTAATGTCGGGCTCTGTTTTATTTTACATTGTTCACATTAGGGCCCTGTTTCATTGTACTGTATTTAATGCCGGGCTCTGTTTAATTTTACTTTGTTCACTGTAGGGCACTGTTTCATTGTACCGTATTTAATGTCGGGCTCTGTTTAATATTACATTGTTACTGGTAGGGCACTGATTCATTGTATCGTATTTAATGTCGGTCTGTGTTTAATTTTACATTCTTCACTGTAGGGCACTGTTTCATTGTACCGTATTTAATGTCGGGCTCTGTTTAATTTTACCTTGTTCAGTGTAGGACACTGTTTCATTGTACCGTATTTAATGTCGGGCTCAGTTTAAATTTACCTTGTTCAGTGTAGGGCACTGTTTCATTGTACCGTATTTAATGTCGGGCTGTGTTTAATTTTACATTGTTCAGTGTAGGGCACTGTTTCATTGTACCGTATTTAATGTCGGGCTGTGTTTAATTTTACCTTGTTCACTGTCGGCACTGTTTCATTGTACCGTATTTAATGTCGGGCTCTGTTTAATTTTACGTTGTTCACTGTAGGGCACTGTTTCATTGTACTGTATTTAATGTCGGGCTCTGTTTTATTTTACATTGTTCACATTAGGGCCCTGTTTCATTGTACTGTATTTAATGCCGGGCTCTGTTTAATTTTACATTGTTCAGTGTAGGGCACTGTTTCATTGTACTGTATTTAATGTCGGGCTCTGTTTAATTTTACCTTGTTCAGTGTAGGGCACTGTTTCATTGTACCGTATTTAATGTCGGGCTGTGTTTAATTTTACCTTGTTCACTGTCGGCACTGTTTCATTGTACCGTATTTAATGTTGGGCTGTGTTTAATTGTACATTGTTCACTGTAGGGCACTCATTCATTGTACCGTATTTAATGTCGGGCTGTGTTTAATTTTACCTTGCTCAGTGGAGGGCACTGTTACATTGTACTGTATTTAATGTCGTGCTCTGTTTAATTTTACATTGTTCACTGTAGGGCACTGTTTCATTGTACCGTATTTAATGTCGGGATATGTTTAATTTTACATTGTTCACTGTAGGTCACTGTTTCATTGTACTGTATTTAATGTCGGGCTGTGTTTAATTTTACCTTGCTCAGTGGAGGGCACGGTTACATTGTACTTTATTTAATGTCGTGCTCTGTTTAATTTTACATTGTTCACTGTAGGGCACTGTTTCATTGTACCGTATTTAATGTCGGGCTGTGCTTAATTTTACATTGTTCAGTGTAGGGCACGGTTTCATTGTACCGTATTTAATGTCGGGCTGTGTTTAATTTTACCTTGTTCACTGTCGGCACTGTTTCATTGTACCGTATTTAATGTTGGGCTGTGTTTAATTGTACATTGTTCACTGTAGGGCACTCTTTCATTGTACCGTATTTAATGTCGGGCTGTGTTTAATTTTACCTTGCTCAGTGGAGGGCACTGTTACATTGTACTGTATTTAATGTCGTGCTCTGTTTAATTTGACATTGTTCACTGTAGGGCACTGTTTCATTGTACCGTATTTAATGTCGCGATATGTTTAATTTTACATTGTTCACTCTAGGTCACTGTTTCATTGTACTGTATTTAATGTCGGGCTGTGTTTAATTTTACCTTGCTCAGTGGAGGGCACTGTTTCATTGTACCGTATTTAATGTCGGGCTGTGTTTAATTTTACCTTTTTCACTGTAGGGCACTGTTTCATTGTACCGTATTTAATATCGGGCTATGCTTAATTTTACCTTGTTCACTGTAGGGCACTGTTTCATTGTGCTGTATTTAATGTTGGGCTCTGTTAATTTTACCTTGTTCACTGTCGGGCACTGTTTCGTTGTCCTGTATTTAATGTCGGGCTCTGTTTAATGTTACATTTTTCAGTGTAGGGCACTGTTTCATTGTACTGTATTTAATGTCGGGCTCTGTTTAATTTTGCCTTGTTTACTGTAGGTCACTGTTTCAGTGTACTGTATTTAGTGTCGGACTCTGTTTCATTGTACCGTATTTAATGTCGGGCTGTGTTTAATTTTACCTTGTTCAGTGTAGGGCACTGTTTCATATTACCGTATTTAATGTCGGGCTGTGTTTAATTGTACATTGTTCACTGTAGGACACTGTTTCATTGTACCGTATTTAATGTTGGGCTGTGTTTAATTGTACATTGTTCACTGTAGGGCACTGTTTCATTGTACCGTATTTAATGTTGGGCTGTGTTTAATTGTACATTGTTCACTGTAGGGCACTGTTTCATTGTACCGTATTTAATGTCGGGCTGTGTTTAAGTTTACATTGTTCAGTGTAGGGCACTGATTGATTGTACTGTATTTAAAGTCGGGCTGTGTTTAATTTTACATTGTTCAGTGTAGGGCACTGTTTCACTGTACCGTATTTAATGTCGGGCTATGTTTAATTTTACATTGTTCACTGTAGGTCACTGTTTCATTGTACTGTACTTAATGTCGGGCGCTGTTTAATTTTACCTTGTTGCTTGTAGGGCACTGTTTCATTGTACCGTATTTAATGTCGGGCTCTGTTTAATTTTACCTTGTTCACTGTAGGTCACTGTTTCATTGCACCGTATTTAATGTCGGGCTGTGTTTAATTTTACATTGTTCAGTGTAGTGCACTGTTTCATTCTACCGTATTTAATGTTGGGCTCTGTTTAATTTTACATTGTAGCTTGTAGGGCACTGTTTCATTCTACCGTATTTAATGTCGGGCTGTGTTTAATTTTACATTTTTCACTGTAGGGCACTGTTTCATTGTGCTGTATTTAATGTCGGGCTCTGTTTAAGTTTACCTCATTGCTTGTAGGGCACTGTTTCATTGTACTGTATTTAATGTCGGGCTCTGTTGAATTTTACCTTGTTCACTATAGGGCACTGTTTCATTGTACCGTATTTAATGTCGGGCTCTGTTTAATTTTACCTTGTTCAGTGTAGGGCACTGTTTCATTGTACCGTATTTAATGACGGGCTCTGTTTAATTTTACCTTGTTCAGTGTAGGGCACTGTTTCATTGTACCGTATTTACTGTCGGGCTGTCTTTAATTGTGCATTGTTCACTGTAGGGCACTGTTTCATTGTACCGTGTTTAATGTCGGGCTGTGTTTAATTGTACATTGTTCACTGTAGGGCACTGTTTCATTGTACTGTATTTAATGTCGGGCTCTGTTTAATTTTACCTTGTTCAGTGGAGGGCACTGTTTCATTGTACCGCATTTAATATCGGGCTGTGTTTAATTTTACATTGTTCAGTGTAGGGCACTGTTTCATTGTACCGTATTTAATGTCGGGCTGTGTTTAATTTTACCTTGTTCAGTGTAGGGCACTCTTTCATATTACCGTATTTAATGACGGGGTGTGTTTAATTGTACATTGTTCACTGTAGGACACTGTTTCATTGTACCGTATTTAATGTTGGGCTGTGTTTAATTGTACATTGTTCACTGTAGGGCACTGTTTCATTGTACCGTATTTAATGTTGGGCTGTGTTTAATTGTACATTGTTCACTGTAGGGCACTGTTTCATTGTACCGTATTTAATGTCGGGCTGTGTTTAATTGTACATTGTTCACTGTAGGGCACTGTTTCATTGTACTGTATTTAATGTCGGGCTCTGTTTAATTTTACCTTGTTCAGTGGAGGGCACAGTTTCATTGTACCGCATTTAATATCGGGCTGTGTTTAATTTTACATTGTTCAGTGTAGGGCACTGTTTCATTGTACCGTATTTAATGTCGGGCTGTGTTTAATTTTACCTTGTTCAGTGTAGGGCACTCTTTCATATTACCGTATTTAATGACGGGGTGTGTTTAATTGTACATTGTTCACTGTAGGACATTGTTTCATTGTACCGTATTTAATGTTGGGCTGTGTTTAATTGTACATTGTTCACTGTCGGGCACTGTTTCATTGTACCGTATTTACTGTCGGGCTCTGTTTAATTGTACATTGTTCACTGTAGGGCACTGTTTCATTTTACCGTATTTAATGTCGGGCTGTGTTTAATTGTACATTGTTCACTGTAGGGCACTGTTTCATTGTACTGTATTTAATGTCGGGCTCTGTTTAATTTTACCTTGTTCAGTGGAGGGCACTGTTTCATTGTACCGCATTTAATATCGGGCTGTGTTTAATTTTACATTGTTCAGTGTAGGGCACTGTTTCATTGTACCGTATTTAATGTCGGGCTGTGTTTAATTTTACCTTGTTCAGTGTAGGGCACTCTTTCATATTACCGTATTTAATGACGGGGTGTGTTTAATTGTACATTGTTCTCTGTAGGACACTGTTTCATTGTACCGTATTTAATGTTGGGCTGTGTTTAATTGTACATTGTTCACTGTAGGGCACTGTTTCATTGTACCGTATTTAATGTTGTGCTGTGATTAATTGTACATTGTTCACTGTCGGGCACTGTTTCATTGTACCGTATTTACTGTCGGGCTGTGTTTAATTGTACATTGTTCACTGTAGGGCACTGTTTCATTGTACCGTATTTAATGTCGGGCTGTGTTTAATTTTACATTGTTCACTGTAGGGCACTGTTTCATTGTACTGTATTTAATGTCGGGCTCTGTTTAATTTTACCTTGTTCAGTGTAGGACACTGTTTTATATTACCGTATTTAATGTTGGGCTGTGTTTAATTGTACATTGTTCACTGTAGGGCACTGTTTCATTGTACCGTATTTAATGTTGGGCTGTGTGTAATTGTACATTGTTCACTGTAGGGCACTGTTTCATTGTACCGTATTTAATGTCGGGCTATGTTTAATTTTACATTGTTCACTGTAGGTCACTGTTTCATTGTACTGTATTTAATGTCGGGCTGTGTTTAATTTTATATTCTTCACTGCAGGGCATTGTTTCATTGTGCTGTATTTAATGTTGGGCTCTGTTTAATTTTACCTTGTTCACTGTCGGGCACTGTTTCGTTGTCCTGTATTTAATGTCGGGCTCTGTTTAATGTTACATTTTTCAGTGTAGGGCACTGTTTCATATTACCGTATTTAATGTCGGGCTCTGTTTAATTGTACATTGTTCACTGTAGGACACTGTTTCATTGTACCGTATTTAATGTTGGGCTGTGTTTAATTGTACATTGTTCACTGTAGGGCACTGTTTCATTGTACCGTATTTAATGTTGGGCTGTGTTTAATTGTACATTGTTCACTGTAGGGCACTGTTTCATTGTACCGTATTTACTGTCGGGCTGTGTTTAAGTTTACATTGCTCAGTGAAGGGCACTGTTACATTGTACTGTATTTAATGTCGTGCTCTGTTTAATTTTACATTGTTCACTGTAGGGCACTGTTTCATTGTACCGTATTTAATGTCGGGCTCTGTTTAATTTTACATTGTTACTGGTAGGGCACTGATTCATTGTATCGTATTTAATGTCGGGCTGTGTTTAATTTTACCTTGCTCAGTGAAGGGCACTGTTACATTGTACTGTATTTAATGTCGTGCTCTGTTTAATTTTACATTGTTCACTGTAGGGCACTGTTTCATTGTACCGTATTTAATGTCGGGCTCTGTTTAATTTTACATTGTTACTGGTAGGGCACTGATTCATTGTATCGTATTTAATGTCGGGCTGTGTTTAATTTTACATTGTTCACTGTAGGGCACTGTTTCATTGTACCGTATTTAATGTCGGGCTCTGTTTAAATTTACCTTGTTCAGTGTAGGGCACTGTTTCATTGTACCGTATTTAATGTCGGGCTGTGTTTTATTTTACATTGTTCAGTGTAGGGCACTGTTTCATTGTACCGTATTTAATGTCGGGCTGTGTTTAATTTTACCTTGTTCACTGTAGGCACTGTTTCATTGTACCGTATTTAATGTTGGGCTGTGTTTAATTGTACATTGTTCACTGTAGGGCACTCTTTCATTGTACCGTATTTAATGTCGGGCTGTGTTTAATTTTACCTTGCTCAGTGGAGGGCACTGTTACATTGTACTGTATTTAATGTCGTGCTCTGTTTAATTTTACCTTGTTCACTGTCGGGCACTGTTTCGTTGTCCCGTATTTAATGTCGGGCTCTGTTTAATGTTACATTGCTCAGTGGAGGGCACTTTTTCATTGTACTGTATTTAATGTCGGGCTCTGTTTAATTTTGCCTTGTTTACTGTAGGTCACTGTTTCAGTGTACTGTATTTAATGTCGGGCTCTGTTTCATTGTACCGTATTTAATGTCGGGCTGTGTTTAATTTTACCTTGTTCAGTGTAGGGCACTGTTTCATATTACCGTATTTAATGTCGGGCTGTGTTTAATTGTACATTGTTCACTGTAGGACACTGTTTAATTGTACCGTATTTAATGTCGGGCGCTGTTTAATTTTACCTTGTTCACTGTAGGTCACTGTTTCATTGCACCGTATTTAATGTCGGGCTGTGTTTAATTTTACATTGTTCAGTGTAGTGCACTGTTTCATTCTACCGTATTTAATGTTGGGCTCTGTTTAATTTTACCTTGTTGCTTGTAGAGCACTGTTTCTTTGTACCGTATTTAATGTCGAGCTCTGTTTAATTTTACATTGTAGCTTGTAGGGCACTCTTTCATTGTACTGTATTTAATGTCGGGCTCTGTTTAATTTTACCTTGTTCACTGTAGGTCACTGTTTCATTGTACAGTATTTAATGTCGGTCTCTGTTTAATTTTACATTGTTCACTGTAGGGCACTGTTTCACTGTACCGTATTTAATGTTGGGCTCTGTTTAATTTTACCTTGTAGCTTGTAGGGCACTGTTTCATTGTACTGTATTTAATGTCGGGCTCTGTTTAATTTTACCTCGTTGCTTGTAGGGCACTGTTTCATTGTACTGTATTTAATGTCGGGCTCTGTTTAATTTTACGTTGTTCACTGTAGGGCACTGTTTCATTGTACTGTATTTAATGTCGGGCTCTGTTTTATTTTACATTGTTCACATTAGGGCCCTGTTTCATTGTACTGTATTTAATGTCGGGCTCTGTTTAATTTTGCCTTGTTTACTGTAGGTCACTGTTTCATTGTACTGTATTTAATGCCGGGCTCTGTTTAATTTTACTTTGTTCACTGTAGGGCACTGTTTCATTGTACTGTATTTAATGTCGGGCTCTGTTTAATATTACATTGTTACTGGTAGGGCACTGATTCATTGTATCGTATTTAATGTCGGGCTGTGTTTAATTTTACATTCTTCACTGTAGGGCACTGTTTCATTGTACCGTATTTAATGTCGGGCTCTGTTTAATTTTACCTTGTTCAGTGTAGGACACTGTTTCATTGTACCGTATTTAATGTCGGGCTCAGTTTAAATTTACCTTGTTCAGTGTAGGGCACTGTTTCATTGTACCGTATTTAATGTCGGGCTGTGTTTAATTTTACCTTGTTCACTGTCGGCACTGTTTCATTGTACCGTATTTAATGTTGGGCTGTGTTTAATTGTACATTGTTCACTGTAGGGCACTCTTTCAATGTACCGTATTTAATGTCGGGCTGTGTTTAATTTTACCTTGCTCAGTGGAGGGCACGGTTACATTGTACTTTATTTAATGTCGTGCTCTGTTTAATTTTACATTGTTCACTGTAGGGCACTGTTTCATTGTACCGTATTTAATGTCGGGCTATGCATAATTTTACATTGTTCACTGTAGGGCACTGTTTCATTGCACTGTATTTAATGTCGGGCTGTGTTTAATTTTATATTCTTCACTGCAGGGCATTGTTTCATTGTGCTGTATTTAATGTTGGGCTCTGTTTAATTTTACCTTGTTCACTGTCGGGCACTGTTTCGTTGTCCTGTATTTAATGTCGGGCTCTGTTTAATGTTACATTTTTCAGTGTAGGGCACTGTTTCACTGTACCGTATTTAATGTCGGGCTCTGTTTAATGTTACATTGTTCAGTGTAGGGCACTGTTTCATTGTATTGTATTTAATAACGGGCTCTGTTTAATTTTGCCTTGTTTACTGTCGGGCACTGTTTCATTGTACCGCATTTAATGTCGGTCTGTGTTTAATTTTACATTGTTCAGTGTAGGTCACTGTTTCAGTGTACTGTATTTAGTGTCGGGCTCTGTTTCATTGTACCGTATTTAATGTCGGGCTGTGTTTAATTTTACCTTGTTCAGTGTAGGGCACTGTTTCATATTACCGTATTTAATGTCGGGCAGTGTTTAATTGTACATTGGTCACTGTAGGATACTGTTTCATTGTACCGTATTTAATGTTGGGCTGTGTTTAATTGTACATTGTTCACTGTAGGGCACTGTTTCATTGTACCGTATTTAATGTTGGGCTGTGTTTAATTGTACATTGTTCACTGTAGGGCACTGTTTCATTGTACCGTATTTAATGTCGGGCTGTGTTTAAGTTTACATTGTTCAGTGTAGGGCACTGATTCATTGTGCTGTATTTAATGTCGGGCTCTGTTTAATTTTACCTTGTTCAGTGTAGGGCACTGTTTCATTGTACCGCATTTAATGTCGGGCTGTGTTTAATTTTACCTCGTTGCTTGTAGGGCACTGTTTCATTGTACTGTATTTAATGTCGGGCTCTGTTTAATTTTACCTTGTTCACTGTAGGGCACTGTTTCATTGTACCGTATTTAATGCCGGGCTCTGTTTAATTTTACTTTGTTCACTGTAGGGCACTGTTTCATTGTACCGTATTTAATGTCGGGCTGTGTTTAATTTTACATTGTTCACTGTAGTGCACTGTTTCATTGTACTGTATTTAATGCCGGGCTCTGTTTAATTTTACCTTGTTCACTGTAGGGCACTGTTTCATTGTACCGTATTTAATGTCGGGCTGTGTTTAATTTTACATTGTTCACTGTAGTGCACTGTTTCATTGTACTGTATTTACTGTCGGGCTCTGTTTAAATTTACTTTGTTCAGTGTAGGGCACTGTTTCATTGTACCGTATTTAATGTCGGGCTGTGTTTTATTTTACATTGTTCAGTGTAGGGCACTGTTTCATTGTACCGTATTTAATGTCGAGCTGTGTTTAATTTTACCTTGTTCACTGTAGGCACTGTTTCATTGTACCGTATTTAATGTTGGGCTGTGTTTAATTGTACATTGTTCACTGTAGGGCACTCTTTCATTGTACCGTATTTACTGTCGGGCTGTGTTTAATTTTACCTTGCTCAGTGTAGGGCACTGTTACATTGTACTGTATTTAATGTCGTGCTCTGTTTAATTTTACATTGTTCACTGTAGGGCACTGTTTGATTGTACCGTATTTAATGTCGGGCTCTGTTTAATTTTACATTGTTACTGGTAGGGCACTGATTCATTGTATCGTATTTAATGTCGGGCTGTGTTTAATTGTACATTGTTCACTGTAGGGCACTGTTTCATTGTTACTTATTTAATGTCGGGCTCTGTTTAAATTTACCTTGTTCAGTGTAGGGCACTGTTTCATTGTACCGTATTTAATGTCGGGCTGTGTTTTATTTTACATTGTTCAGTGTAGGGCACTGTTTCATTGTACCGTATTTAATGTCGGGCTGTGTTTAATTTTACCTTTTTCACTGTAGGCACTGTTTCATTGTACCGTATTTAATGTTGGGCTGTGCTTAATTGTACATTGTTCACTGTAGGGCACTCTTTCATTGTACCGTATTTAATGTCGGGCTGTGTTTAATTTTACCTTGCTCAGTGGAGGGCACTGTTACATTGTACTGTATTTAATGTCGTGCTCTGTTTAATTTTACATTGTTCACTGTAGGGCACTGTTTCATTGTACCGTATTTAATGTCGGGCTATGTTTAATTTTACATTGTTCACTGTAGGTCACTGTTTCATTGTGCTGTATTTAATGTTGGGCTCTGTTTAATTTTACCTTGTTCACTGTCGGGCACTGTTTCGTTGTCCCGTATTTAATGTCGGGCTCTGTTTAATGTTACATCGCTCAGTGGAGGGCACTTTTTCATTGTACTGTATTTAATGTCGGGCTCTGTTTAATTTTGCCTTGTTTACTGTAGGTCACTGTTTCAGTGTACTGTATTTAATGTCGGGCTCTGTTTCATTGTACCGTATTTAATGTCAGGCTGTGTTTAATTTTACCTTGTTCAGTGTAGGGCACTGTTTCATATTACCGTATTTAATGTCGGGCTGTGTTTAATTGTACATTGTTCACTGTAGGGCACTGTTTCATTGTACCGTATTTAATGTCGGGCTGTGTTTAAGTTTACATTGTTCAGTGTAGTGCACTGTTTCATTCTACCGTATTTAATGTTGGGCTCTGTTTAATTTTACCTTGTTGCTTGTAGAGCACTGTTTCTTTGTACCGTATTTAATGTCGAGCTCTGTTTAATTTTACATTGTAGCTTGTAGGGCACTCTTTCATTGTACTGTATTTAATGTCGGGCTCTGTTTAATTTTACCTTGTTCACTGTAGGTCACTGTTTCATTGTACCGTATTTAATGTCGGGCTCTGTTTAATTTTACATTGTTCACTGTAGGGCACTGTTTCACTGTACCGTATTTAATGTTGGGCTCTGTTTAATTTTACCTTGTAGCTTGTAGGGCACTGTTTCATTGTACTGTATTTAATGTCGGGCTCTGTTTAATTTTACCTTGTTCACTGTAGGTCACTGTTTCATTGTACTGTATTTAATGTCGGGCTCTGTTTAATTTTACGTTGTTCACTGTAGGGCACTGTTTCATTGTACTGTATTTAATGTCGGGCTCTGTTTTATTTTACATTGTTCACATTAGGGCCCTGTTTCATTGTACTGTATTTAATGCCGGGCTCTGTTTAATTTTACTTTGTTCACTGTAGGGCACTGTTTCATTGTACCGTATTTAATGTCGGGCTCTGTTTAATATTACATTGTTACTGGTAGGGCACTGATTCATTGTATCGTATTTAATGTCGGTCTGTGTTTAATTTTACATTCTTCACTGTAGGGCACTGTTTCATTGTACCGTATTTAATGTCGGGCTCTGTTTAATTTTACCTTGTTCAGTGTAGGACACTGTTTCATTGTACCGTATTTAATGTCGGGCTCAGTTTAAATTTACCTTGTTCAGTGTAGGGCACTGTTTCATTGTACCGTATTTAATGTCGGGCTGTGTTTAATTTTACATTGTTCAGTGTAGGGCACTGTTTCATTGTACCGTATTTAATGTCGGGCTGTGTTTAATTTTACCTTGTTCACTGTCGGCACTGTTTCATTGTACCGTATTTAATGTCGGGCTCTGTTTAATTTTACGTTGTTCACTGTAGGGCACTGTTTCATTGTACTGTATTTAATGTCGGGCTCTGTTTTATTTTACATTGTTCACATTAGGGCCCTGTTTCATTGTACTGTATTTAATGCCGGGCTCTGTTTAATTTTACATTGTTCAGTGTAGGGCACTGTTTCATTGTACTGTATTTAATGTCGGGCTCTGTTTAATTTTACCTTGTTCAGTGTAGGGCACTGTTTCATTGTACCGTATTTAATGTCGGGCTGTGTTTAATTTTACCTTGTTCACTGTCGGCACTGTTTCATTGTACCGTATTTAATGTTGGGCTGTGTTTAATTGTACATTGTTCACTGTAGGGCACTCATTCATTGTACCGTATTTAATGTCGGGCTGTGTTTAATTTTACCTTGCTCAGTGGAGGGCACTGTTACATTGTACTGTATTTAATGTCGTGCTCTGTTTAATTTTACATTGTTCACTGTAGGGCACTGTTTCATTGTACCGTATTTAATGTCGGGATATGTTTAATTTTACATTGTTCACTGTAGGTCACTGTTTCATTGTACTGTATTTAATGTCGGGCTGTGTTTAATTTTACCTTGCTCAGTGGAGGGCACGGTTACATTGTACTTTATTTAATGTCGTGCTCTGTTTAATTTTACATTGTTCACTGTAGGGCACTGTTTCATTGTACCGTATTTAATGTCGGGCTGTGCTTAATTTTACATTGTTCAGTGTAGGGCACGGTTTCATTGTACCGTATTTAATGTCGGGCTGTGTTTAATTTTACCTTGTTCACTGTCGGCACTGTTTCATTGTACCGTATTTAATGTTGGGCTGTGTTTAATTGTACATTGTTCACTGTAGGGCACTCTTTCATTGTACCGTATTTAATGTCGGGCTGTGTTTAATTTTACCTTGCTCAGTGGAGGGCACTGTTACATTGTACTGTATTTAATGTCGTGCTCTGTTTAATTTGACATTGTTCACTGTAGGGCACTGTTTCATTGTACCGTATTTAATGTCGCGATATGTTTAATTTTACATTGTTCACTCTAGGTCACTGTTTCATTGTACTGTATTTAATGTCGGGCTGTGTTTAATTTTACCTTGCTCAGTGGAGGGCACTGTTTCATTGTACCGTATTTAATGTCGGGCTGTGTTTAATTTTACCTTTTTCACTGTAGGGCACTGTTTCATTGTACCGTATTTAATATCGGGCTATGCTTAATTTTACCTTGTTCACTGTAGGGCACTGTTTCATTGTGCTGTATTTAATGTTGGGCTCTGTTAATTTTACCTTGTTCACTGTCGGGCACTGTTTCGTTGTCCTGTATTTAATGTCGGGCTCTGTTTAATGTTACATTTTTCAGTGTAGGGCACTGTTTCATTGTACTGTATTTAATGTCGGGCTCTGTTTAATTTTGCCTTGTTTACTGTAGGTCACTGTTTCAGTGTACTGTATTTAGTGTCGGACTCTGTTTCATTGTACCGTATTTAATGTCGGGCTGTGTTTAATTTTACCTTGTTCAGTGTAGGGCACTGTTTCATATTACCGTATTTAATGTCGGGCTGTGTTTAATTGTACATTGTTCACTGTAGGACACTGTTTCATTGTACCGTATTTAATGTTGGGCTGTGTTTAATTGTACATTGTTCACTGTAGGGCACTGTTTCATTGTACCGTATTTAATGTTGGGCTGTGTTTAATTGTACATTGTTCACTGTAGGGCACTGTTTCATTGTACCGTATTTAATGTCGGGCTGTGTTTAAGTTTACATTGTTCAGTGTAGGGCACTGATTGATTGTACTGTATTTAAAGTCGGGCTGTGTTTAATTTTACATTGTTCAGTGTAGGGCACTGTTTCACTGTACCGTATTTAATGTCGGGCTATGTTTAATTTTACATTGTTCACTGTAGGTCACTGTTTCATTGTACTGTACTTAATGTCGGGCGCTGTTTAATTTTACCTTGTTGCTTGTAGGGCACTGTTTCATTGTACCGTATTTAATGTCGGGCTCTGTTTAATTTTACCTTGTTCACTGTAGGTCACTGTTTCATTGCACCGTATTTAATGTCGGGCTGTGTTTAATTTTACATTGTTCAGTGTAGTGCACTGTTTCATTCTACCGTATTTAATGTTGGGCTCTGTTTAATTTTACATTGTAGCTTGTAGGGCACTGTTTCATTCTACCGTATTTAATGTCGGGCTGTGTTTAATTTTACATTTTTCACTGTAGGGCACTGTTTCATTGTGCTGTATTTAATGTCGGGCTCTGTTTAAGTTTACCTCATTGCTTGTAGGGCACTGTTTCATTGTACTGTATTTAATGTCGGGCTCTGTTGAATTTTACCTTGTTCACTATAGGGCACTGTTTCATTGTACCGTATTTAATGTCGGGCTCTGTTTAATTTTACCTTGTTCAGTGTAGGGCACTGTTTCATTGTACCGTATTTAATGACGGGCTCTGTTTAATTTTACCTTGTTCAGTGTAGGGCACTGTTTCATTGTACCGTATTTACTGTCGGGCTGTCTTTAATTGTGCATTGTTCACTGTAGGGCACTGTTTCATTGTACCGTGTTTAATGTCGGGCTGTGTTTAATTGTACATTGTTCACTGTAGGGCACTGTTTCATTGTACTGTATTTAATGTCGGGCTCTGTTTAATTTTACCTTGTTCAGTGGAGGGCACTGTTTCATTGTACCGCATTTAATATCGGGCTGTGTTTAATTTTACATTGTTCAGTGTAGGGCACTGTTTCATTGTACCGTATTTAATGTCGGGCTGTGTTTAATTTTACCTTGTTCAGTGTAGGGCACTCTTTCATATTACCGTATTTAATGACGGGGTGTGTTTAATTGTACATTGTTCACTGTAGGACACTGTTTCATTGTACCGTATTTAATGTTGGGCTGTGTTTAATTGTACATTGTTCACTGTAGGGCACTGTTTCATTGTACCGTATTTAATGTTGGGCTGTGTTTAATTGTACATTGTTCACTGTAGGGCACTGTTTCATTGTACCGTATTTAATGTCGGGCTGTGTTTAATTGTACATTGTTCACTGTAGGGCACTGTTTCATTGTACTGTATTTAATGTCGGGCTCTGTTTAATTTTACCTTGTTCAGTGGAGGGCACAGTTTCATTGTACCGCATTTAATATCGGGCTGTGTTTAATTTTACATTGTTCAGTGTAGGGCACTGTTTCATTGTACCGTATTTAATGTCGGGCTGTGTTTAATTTTACCTTGTTCAGTGTAGGGCACTCTTTCATATTACCGTATTTAATGACGGGGTGTGTTTAATTGTACATTGTTCACTGTAGGACATTGTTTCATTGTACCGTATTTAATGTTGGGCTGTGTTTAATTGTACATTGTTCACTGTCGGGCACTGTTTCATTGTACCGTATTTACTGTCGGGCTCTGTTTAATTGTACATTGTTCACTGTAGGGCACTGTTTCATTTTACCGTATTTAATGTCGGGCTGTGTTTAATTGTACATTGTTCACTGTAGGGCACTGTTTCATTGTACTGTATTTAATGTCGGGCTCTGTTTAATTTTACCTTGTTCAGTGGAGGGCACTGTTTCATTGTACCGCATTTAATATCGGGCTGTGTTTAATTTTACATTGTTCAGTGTAGGGCACTGTTTCATTGTACCGTATTTAATGTCGGGCTGTGTTTAATTTTACCTTGTTCAGTGTAGGGCACTCTTTCATATTACCGTATTTAATGACGGGGTGTGTTTAATTGTACATTGTTCTCTGTAGGACACTGTTTCATTGTACCGTATTTAATGTTGGGCTGTGTTTAATTGTACATTGTTCACTGTAGGGCACTGTTTCATTGTACCGTATTTAATGTTGTGCTGTGATTAATTGTACATTGTTCACTGTCGGGCACTGTTTCATTGTACCGTATTTACTGTCGGGCTGTGTTTAATTGTACATTGTTCACTGTAGGGCACTGTTTCATTGTACCGTATTTAATGTCGGGCTGTGTTTAATTTTACATTGTTCACTGTAGGGCACTGTTTCATTGTACTGTATTTAATGTCGGGCTCTGTTTAATTTTACCTTGTTCAGTGTAGGACACTGTTTTATATTACCGTATTTAATGTTGGGCTGTGTTTAATTGTACATTGTTCACTGTAGGGCACTGTTTCATTGTACCGTATTTAATGTTGGGCTGTGTGTAATTGTACATTGTTCACTGTAGGGCACTGTTTCATTGTACCGTATTTAATGTCGGGCTATGTTTAATTTTACATTGTTCACTGTAGGTCACTGTTTCATTGTACTGTATTTAATGTCGGGCTGTGTTTAATTTTATATTCTTCACTGCAGGGCATTGTTTCATTGTGCTGTATTTAATGTTGGGCTCTGTTTAATTTTACCTTGTTCACTGTCGGGCACTGTTTCGTTGTCCTGTATTTAATGTCGGGCTCTGTTTAATGTTACATTTTTCAGTGTAGGGCACTGTTTCATATTACCGTATTTAATGTCGGGCTCTGTTTAATTGTACATTGTTCACTGTAGGACACTGTTTCATTGTACCGTATTTAATGTTGGGCTGTGTTTAATTGTACATTGTTCACTGTAGGGCACTGTTTCATTGTACCGTATTTAATGTTGGGCTGTGTTTAATTGTACATTGTTCACTGTAGGGCACTGTTTCATTGTACCGTATTTAATGTCGGGCTGTGTTTAAGTTTACATTGTTCAGTGTAGGGCACTGATTCATTGTACTGTATTTAATGTCGGGCTGTGTTTAATTTTACATTGTTCAGTGGAGGGCACTGTTTCACTGTACCGTATTTAATGTCGGGCTATGTTTAATTTTACATTGTTCACTGTAGGTCACTGTTTCATTGTACTGTACTTAATGTCGGGCGCTGTTTAATTTTACCTTGTTGCTTGTAGGTCACTGTTTCATTGTACCGTATTTAATGTCGGGCTCTGTTTAATTTTACCTTGTTCACTGTAGGTCACTGTTTCATTGCACCGTATTTAATGTCGGGCTGTGTTTAATTTTACATTGTTCTGTGTAGTGCACTGTTTCATACTACCGTATTTAATGTTGCGCTCTGTTTAATTTTACATTGTAGCTTTTAGGCACTGTTTCATTCTACCGTATTTAATGTCGGGCTGTGTTTAATTTTACATATTTCACTGTAGGGCACTGTTTCATTGTGCTGTATTTAATGTCGGGCTCTGTTTAATTTTACCTCATTGCTTGTAGGGCACTGTTTCATTGTACTGTATTTAATGTCGGGCTCTGTTGAATTTTACCTTGTTCACTATAGGGCACTGTTTCATTGTACCGTATTTAATGTCGGGCTCTGTTTAATTTTACCTTGTTCAGTGTAGGGCACTGTTTCATTGTACCGTATTTAATGTTGGGCTGTGTTTAACTGTACATTGTTCACTGTAGGGTACTCTTTCATTGTACCGTATTTACTGTCGGGCTGTTTTTAATTTTACCTTGCTCAATGGAGGGCACTGTTACATTGTACTGTATTTAATGTCGTGCTCTGTTTAATTTTACATTGTTCACTGTAGGGCACTGTTTCATTGTACCGTATTTAACGTCGGGCTCTGTTTAATTTTACATTGTTACTGGTAGGGCACTGATTCATTGTATCGTATTTAATGTCGGGCTGTGTTTAATTTTACATTGTTCACTGTAGGGCACTGTTTCATTGTACCGTATTTAATGTCGGGCTCTGTTTAAATTTACATTGTTCAGTGTAGGGCACTGTTTCATTGTACCGTATTTAATTTCGGGCTGTGTTTTATTTTACATTGTTCACTGTAGGGCACTGTTTCATTGTACCGTATTTAATGTCGGGCTATGTTTAATTTTACATTGTTCCCTGTAGGTCACTGTTTCATTGTACAGTATTTAATGTCGGGCTGTGTTTAATTTTACATTCTTCACTGCAGGGCATTGTTTCATTGTGCTGTATTTAATGTTGGGCTCTGTTTAATTTTACCTTGTTCACTGTCGGGCACTGTTTCATTGTCCCGTATTTAATGTCGGGCTCTGTTTAATGTTACATTGCTCAGTGGAGGGCACTTTTTCATTGTACTGTATTTAATGTCGGGCTCTGTTTAATTTTGCCTTGTTTACTGTAGGTCACTGTTTCAGTGTACTGTATTTAATGTCGGGCTCTGTTTCATTGTACCGTATTTAATGTCGGGCTGTGTTTAATTTTACCTTGTTCATTGTAGGGCACTGTTTCATATTACCGTATTTAATGTCGGGCTGTGTTTAATTGTACATTGTTCACTGTAGGACACTGTTTCATTGTACCGTATTTAATGTTGGGCTGTGTTTAATTGTACATTGTTCACTGTAGGGCACTGTTTCATTGTACCGTATTTAATGTCGGGCTGTGTTTAAGTTTACATTGTTCAGTGTAGGGCACTGATTCATTGTACTGTATTTAATGTCGGGCTGTGTTTAATTTTACATTGTTCAGTGTAGGGCACTGTTTCACTGTACCGTATTTAATGTCGGGCTCTGTTTAATTTCACCTTGTTCACTGTAGGTCACTGTTTCATTGCACCGTATTTAATGTCGGGCTGTGTTTAATTTTACATTGTTCAGTGTAGTGCACTGTTTCATTCTACCGTATTTAATGTTGGGCTCTGTTTAATTTTACCCTGTTGCTTGTAGAGCACTGTTTCATTGTACCGTATTTAATGTCGAGCTCTGTTTAATTTTACATTGTAGCTTGTAGGGCACTGTTTCATTGTACTGTATTTAATGTCGGGCTCTGTTTAATTTTACCTTGTTCACTGTAGGTCACTGTTTCATTGTACCGTATTTAATGTCGGGCTCTGTTTAATTTTACCTTGTAGCTTGTAGGGCACTGTTTCATTGTACTGTATTTAATGTCGGGCTCTGTTTAATTTTACCTTGTTCACTGTAGGTCACTGTTTCATTGTACTGTATTTAATGTCGGGCTCTGTTTAATTTTACATTGTTCACTGTAGGGCACTGTTTCATTGTGCTGTATTTAATGTTGGGCTCTGTTTAATTTTACATTGTTCACTGTAGGGCACTGTTTCATTGTGCTGTATTTAATGTCGGGCTCTGATTAATTTTACCTTGTTCAGTGTAGGGCACTGTTTCATTGTACCGCATTTAATGTCGGGCTGTGTTTAATTTTACCTCGTTGCTTGTAGGGCACTGTTTCATTGTACTGTATTTAATGTCGGGCTCTGTTTAATTTTACGTTGTTCACTGTAGGGCACTGTTTCATTGTACTGTATTTAATGTCGGGCTCTGTTTTATTTTACATTGTTCACATTAGGGCCCTGTTTCATTGTACTGTATTTAATGCCGGGCTCTGTTTAATTTTACTTTGTTCACTGTAGGGCACTGTTTCATTGTACCGTATTTAATGTCGGGCTCTGTTTAATTTTACATTGTTACTGGTAGGGCACTGATTCATTGTATCGTATTTAATGTCGGGCTGTGTTTAATTTTACATTCTTCACTGTAGGGCACTGTTTCATTGTACCGTATTTAATGTCGGGCTCTGTTTAATTTTACCTTGTTCAGTGTAGGACACTGTTTCATTGTACTGTATTTAATGTCGGGCTCTATTTAATTTTACCTTGTTCAGTGTAGGGCACTGTTTCATTGTACCGTATTTAATGTCGGGCTGTGTTTAATTTTACATTGTTCAGTGTAGGGCACTGTTTCATTGTACCGTATTTAATGTCGGGCTGTGTTTAATTTTACCTTGTTCACTGTCGGCACTGTTTCATTGTACCGTATTTAATGTTGGGCTGTGTTTAATTGTACATTGTTCACTGTAGGGCACTCTTTCATTGTACCGTATTTAATGTCGGGCTGTGTTTAATTTTACCTTGCTCAGTGGAGGGCACTGTTACATTGTACTGTATTTAATGTCGTGCTCTGTTTAATTTTACATTGTTCACTGTAGGGCACTGTTTCATTGTACCGTATTTAATGTCGGGATATGTTTAATTTTACATTGTTCACTGTAGGTCACTGTTTCATTGCACCGTATTTAATGTCGGGCTGTGTTTAATTTTACATTGTTCAGTGTAGTGCACTGTTTCATTCTACCGTATTTAATGTTGGGCTCTGTTTAATTTTACCTTGTTGCTTGTAGAGCACTGTTTCATTGTACCGTATTTAATGTCGAGCTCTGTTTAATTTTACATTGTAGCTTGTAGGGCACTGTTTCATTGTACTGTATTTAATGTCGGGCTCTGTTTAATTTTACCTTGTTCACTGTAGGTCACTGTTTCATTGTACCGTATTTAATGTCGGGCTCTGTTTAATTTTACCTTGTAGCTTGTAGGGCACTGTTTCATTGTACTGTATTTAATGTCGGGCTCTGTTTAATTTTACCTTGTTCACTGTAGGTCACTGTTTCATTGTACTGTATTTAATGTCGGGCTCTGTTTAATTTTACATTGTTCACTGTAGGGCACTGTTTCATTGTGCTGTATTTAATGTTGCGCTCTGTTTAATTTTACATTGTTCACTGTAGGGCACTGTTTCATTGTGCTGTATTTAATGTCGGGCTCTGATTAATTTTACCTTGTTCAGTGTAGGGCACTGTTTCATTGTACCGCATTTAATGTCGGGCTGTGTTTAATTTTACCTCGTTGCTTGTAGGGCACTGTTTCATTGTACTGTATTTAATGTCGGGCTCTGTTTAATTTTACGTTGTTCACTGTAGGGCACTGTTTCATTGTACTGTATTTAATGTCGGGCTCTGTTTTATTTTACATTGTTCACATTAGGGCCCTGTTTCATTGTACTGTATTTAATGCCGGGCTCTGTTTAATTTTACTTTGTTCACTGTAGGGCACTGTTTCATTGTACCGTATTTAATGTCGGGCTCTGTTTAATTTTACATTGTTACTGGTAGGGCACTGTTTCATTGTACCGTATTTAATGTCGGGCTCTGTTTAATTTTACCTTGTTCAGTGTAGGACACTGTTTCATTGTACCGTATTTAATGTCGGGCTCAGTTTAAATTTACCTTGTTCAGTGTAGGGCACTGTTTCATTGTACCGTATTTAATGTCGGGCTGTGTTTAATTTTACATTGTTCAGTGTAGGGCACTGTTTCATTGTACCGTATTTAATGTCGGGCTGTGTTTAATTTTACCTTGTTCACTGTCGGCACTGTTTCATTGTACCGTATTTAATGTTGGGCTGTGTTTAATTGTACATTGTTCACTGTAGGGCACTCTTTCATTGTACCGTATTTAATGTCGGGCTGTGTTTAATTTTACCTTGCTCAGTGGAGGGCACTGTTACATTGTACTGTATTTAATGTCGTGCTCTGTTTAATTTTACATTGTTCACTGTAGGGCACTGTTTCATTGTACCGTATTTAATGTCGGGCTGTGTTTAATTTTACATTGTTCACTGTAGGTCACTGTTTCATTGTACCGTATTTAATGTCGGGCTCTGTTTAATTTTACCTTGTTCAGTGTAGGGCACTGGTTCATTGCACTGTATTTAATGTCGGGCTGTGTTTAATTTTATATTCTTCACTGTAGGGCATTGTTTCATTGTGCTGTATTTAATGTTGGGCTCTGTTTAATTTTACCTTGTTCACTGTCGGGCACTGTTTCGTTGTCCTGTATTTAATGTCAGGCTCTGTTTAATTTTGCCTTGTTTACTGTAGGTCACTGTTTCATTGTCCCGTATTTAATGTCGGGCTGTGTTTAATTTTACATTGTTCAGTGTAGGGCACTGTTTCGTTGTCCTGTATTTAATGTCGGGCTCTGTTTAATGTTACATTTTTCAGTGTAGGGCACTGTTTCATTGTACTGTATTTAATGTCGGGCTCTGTTTAATTTTGCCTTGTTTACTGTAGGTCACTGTTTCAGTGTACTGTATTTAATGTCGGGCTCTGTTTAATTTTGCCTTGTTTACTGTAGGTCACTGTTTCAGTGTGCTGTATTTAATGTCGGGCTCTGTTTAATGTTACATATTTCAGTGTAGGGCACTGTTTCATTGTACCGTATTTAATGTCGGGCTCTGTTTAATTTTACATTGTTCACTGTAGGGCACTGTTTCATTGTACCGTATTTAATGTCGGGCTCTGTTTAATTTAACCTTGTTCAGTGTAGGGCACTGTTTCATTGTACTGTATTTAATGTCGGGCTCTGTTTAATTTTGCCTTGTTTACTGTAGGTCACTGTTTCAGTGTACTGTATTTAATGTCGGGCTCTGTTTAATGTTACATATTTCAGTGTAGGGCACTGTTTCATTGTACCGTATTTAATGTCGGGCTCTGTTTAATTTTACGTTGTCCACTGGAGGGCACTGTTTCATTGTACTGTATTTAATGTCGGGCTCTGTTTTATTTTACATTGTTCACATTAGGGCCCTGTTACATTGTACTGTATTTAATGCCGGGCTCTGCTTAATTTTACTTTGTTCACTGTAGGGCACTGTTTCATTGTACCGTATTTAATGTCGGGCTCTGTTTAATTTTACATTGTTACTGGTAGGGCACTGATTCATTGTATCGTATTTAATGTCGGGCTGTGTTTAATTTTACGTTCTTCACTGTAGGGCACTGTTTCATTGTACCGTATTTAATGTCGGGCTCTGTTTAATTTTACCTTGTTCAGTGTAGGGCACTGTTTCATTGTATCGTATTTAATGTCGGGCTCTGTTTAATTTTACATTGTTCACTGTAGGGCACTGTTTCATTGTACCGTATTTAATGTCGGGCTCTGTTTAATTTTACATTGTTACTGGTAGGGCACTGATTCATTGTATCGTATTTAATGTCGGGCTGTGTTTAATTTTACGTTCTTCACTGTAGGGCACTGTTTCATTGTACCGTATTTAATGTCGGGCTCTGTTTAATTTTACCTTGTTCAGTGTAGGACACTGTTTCATTGTACCGTATTTAATGTCGGGCTCAGTTTAAATTTACCTTGTTCAGTGTAGGGCACTGTTTCATTGTACCGTATTTAATGTCGGGCTGTGTTTAATTTTACATTGTTCAGTGTAGGGCACTGTTTCATTGTACAGTATTTAATGTCGGGCTGTGTTTAATTTTACCTTGTTCACTGTCGGCACTGTTTCATTGTACTGTATTTAATGTTGGGCTGTGTTTAATTGTACATTGTTCACTGTAGGGCACTGTTTCATTGTACCGTATTTAATGTCGGGATATGTATAATTTTACATTGTTCACTGTAGGTCACTGTTTCATTGTACTGTATTTAATGTCGGGCTGTGTTTAATTTTACCTTGCTCAGTGGAGGGCACGGTTACATTGTACTTTATTTCATGTCGTGCTCTGTTTAATTTTACATTGTTCACTGTAGGGCACTGTTTCATTGTACCGTATTTAATGTCGGGCTATGTTTAATTTTACATTGTTCACTGTAGGTCACTGTTTCATTGTACTGTATTTAATGTCGGGCTGTGTTTAATTTTATATTCTTCACTGCAGGGCATTGTTTCATTGTGCTGTATTTAATGTTGGGCTCTGTTTAATTTTACCTTGTTCACTGTCGGGCACTGTTTCGTTGTCCTGTATTTAATGTCGGGCTCTGTTTAATGTTACATTTTTCAGTGTAGGGCACTGTTTCATTGTACTGTATTTAATGTCGGGCTCTGTTTAATTTTGCCTTGTTTACTGTAGGTCACTGTTTCAGTGTACTGTATTTAATGTCGGGCTCTGTTTCATTGTACCGTATTTAATGTTGGGCTGTGTTTAATTTTACCTTGTTCAGTGTAGGGCACTGTTTCATATTACCGTATTTAATGTCGGGCTGTGTTTAATTGTACATTGTTCACTGTAGGACACTGTTTCATTGTACCGTATTTAATGTTGGGCTGTGTTTAATTGTACATTGTTCACTGTAGGGCACTGTTTCATTGTACCGTATTTAATGTTGGGCTGTGTTTAATTGTACATTGTTCACTGTAGGGCACTGTTTCATTGTACCGTATTTAATGTCGGGCTGTGTTTAAGTTTACATTGTTCAGTGTAGGGCACTGTTTCATTGTATCGTATTTAATGTCGGGCTCTGTTTAATTTTACATTGTTTACTGTAGGGCACTGTTTCATTGTATCGTATTTAATGTCGGGCTCTGTTTAATTTTACATTGTTTACTGTAGGGCACTGTTTCATTGTACCGTATTTAATGTCGGGCTCTGTTTAATTTTACCTTGTTCAGTGTAGGGCACTGTTTCATTGTATCGTATTTAATGTCGGGCTCTGTTTAATTTTACATTGTTCACTGTAGGGCACTGTTTCATTGTACCGTATTTAATGTCGGGCTCTGTTTAATTTTACATTGTTACTGGTAGGGCACTGATTCATTGTATCGTATTTAATGTCGGGCTGTGTTTAATTTTACGTTCTTCACTGTAGGGCACTGTTTCATTGTACCGTATTTAATGTCGGGCTCTGTTTAATTTTACCTTGTTCAGTGTAGGACACTGTTTCATTGTACCGTATTTAATGTCGGGCTCAGTTTAAATTTACCTTGTTCACTGTCGGGCACTGTTTCGTTGTCCTGTATTTAATGTCGGGCTCTGTTTAATGTTACATTTTTCAGTGTAGGGCACTGTTTCATTGTACTGTATTTAATGTCGGGCTCTGTTTAATTTTGCCTTGTTTACTGTAGGTCACTGTTTCAGTGTACTGTATTTAATGTCGGGCTCTGTTTCATTGTACCGTATTTAATGTTGGGCTGTGTTTAATTTTACCTTGTTCAGTGTAGGGCACTGTTTCATATTACCGTATTTAATGTCGGGCTGTGTTTAATTGTACATTGTTCACTGTAGGACACTGTTTCATTGTACCGTATTTAATGTTGGGCTGTGTTTAATTGTACATTGTTCACTGTAGGGCACTGTTTCATTGTACCGTATTTAATGTTGGGCTGTGTTTAATTGTACATTGTTCACTGTAGGGCACTGTTTCATTGTACCGTATTTAATGTCGGGCTGTGTTTAAGTTTACATTGTTCAGTGTAGGGCACTGTTTCACTGTACCGTATTTAATGTCGGGCTATGTTTAATTTTACATTGTTCACTGTAGGTCACTGTTTCATTGTACTGTACTTAATGTCGGTCGCTGTTTAATTTTACCTTGTTGCTTGTAGGGCACTGTTTCATTGTACCGTATTTAATGTCGGGCTCTGTTTAATTTTACCTTGTTCACTGTAGGTCACTGTTTCATTGCACCGTATTTAATGTCGGGCTGTGTTTAATTTTACATTGTTCAGTGTAGTGCACTGTTTCATTCTACCGTATTTAATGTTGGGCTCTGTTTAATTTTAGAACATAGAACATAGAACAATACAGCGCAGTACAGGCCCTTCGGCCCACGATGTTGCACCGAAACAGAAGCCATCTAACCTACACTATACCATTATCATCCATATGTTTATCCAATAAACTTTTAAATGCCCTTAATGTTGGCGAGTTCACTACTGTAGCAGGTAGGGCATTCCACGGCCTCACTACTCTTTGCGTAAAGAACCTACCCCTGACCTCTGTCCTATATCTATTACCCCTCAGTTTAAGGCTATGTCCCCTCGTGCTAGCCATTTCCATCCGCGGGAGAAGGCTCTCACTGTCCACCCTATCTAACCCTCTGATCATTTTGTATGCCTCTATTAAGTCTCCTCTTAACCTTCTTCTCTCTAACGAAAACAACCTCAAGTCCATCAGCCTTTCCTCATAAGATTTTCCCTCCATACCAGGCAACATCCTGGTAAATCTCCTCTGCACCCGTTCCAAAGCCTCCACGTCCTTCCTATAATGTGGTGACCAGAACTGTACGCAATACTCCAAATGCGGCCGTACCAGAGTTCTGTACAGCTGCAACATGACCTCCTGACTCCGGAACTCAATTCCTCTACCAATAAAGGCCAACACTCCATAGGCCTTCTTCACCACCCTATCAACCTGGGTGGCAACTTTCAGGGATCTATGTACATGGACACCTAGATCCCTCTGCTCATCCACACTTTCAAGAACTTTTCCATTAGCCACATATTCCACATTCCTGTTTTTCCTTCCAAAGTGAATCACCTCACACTTCTCTACATTAAACTCCATTTGCCACCTCTCAGCCCAGCACTGCAGCTTATCTATATCCCTCTGTAACCTGCTACTTCCTTCCTCACTATCGACAACACCACCGACTTTAGTATCGTCTGCAAATTTACTCACCCACCCTTCTGCGCCTTCCTCTAGGTCATTGATAAAAATGACAAACAGCAACGGCCCCAGAACAGATCCTTGTGGTACTCCACTTGTGACAGAACTCCATTCTGAACATTTCCCATCAACCACCACCCTCTGTCTTCTTTCAGCTAGCCAATTTCTGATCCACATCTCTAAATCACCCTCAATCCCCAGCCTCCGTATTTTCTGCAATAGCCTACCGTGGGGAACCTTATCAAACGCTTTGCTGAAATCCATATACACCACATCAACTGCTCTACCCTCGTCTACCTGTTCAGTCACCTTCTCAAAGAACTCGATAAGGTTTGTGAGGCATGACCTACCCTTCACAAAGCCATGCTGACTATCCCTGATCATATTATTCCTATCTAGATGATTATAAATCTTGTCTCTTATAATGCCCTCCAAGACTTTACCCACTACAGACGTGAGGCTCACCGGTCTATAGTTGCCGGGGTTGTCTCTGCTCCCCTTTTTGATCAAAGGGACCACATTTGCTATCCTCCAGTCCTCTGGCACTATTCCTGTATCCAATGATGACATAAAAATCAAAGCCAATGGTCCAGCAATCTCTTCCCTGGCCTCCCAGAGAATCCTAGGATAAATCCCATCAGGCCCCGGGGACTTATCTATTTTCAGCCTGTCCAGAATTGCCAACACCTCTTCCCTACTTACCTCAATGCCATCTAATCTATTTACCTGGAGCTCAGCATTCTCCTCCACAACATTATCTTTTTCCTGAGTGAATACTGACGAAAAATATTCATTTAGTATCTCGCCTATCTCTTCAGACTCTACACACAACTTCCCATCCCTGTCCTTGACTGGTCCTACTCTGTCCCTAGTCATTCGCTTATTCCTGACATACCTATAGAAAGCTTTTGGGTTTTCCTTGATCCTTCCTGCCAAATACTTCTCATGTCCCCTCCTTGCTCGTCTTAGCTCTCTCTTTAGATCCTTCCTCGCTACCTTGTAACTATCCATCGCCCCAACTGAAACTTCACACCTCATCTTCACATAGGCCTCCTTCTTCCTCTTAACAAGAGATTCCACTTCTTTGGTAAACCACGGTTCCCTCGCTCGGCACCTTCCTCCCTGCCTGACCGGTACATACTTATCAAGAACACGCAATAGCTGATCCTTGAACAAGCTCCACTTATCCAGTGTGTCCAAAACTTGCAGCCTACTTTTCCACCTTATCCCCCCCAAGTCACGTCTAATGGCATCATAATTTCCCTTCCCCCAGCTATAACTCTTGCCCTGCGGTGTATACTTATCCCTTTCCATCCTTAACGTAAACGTCACCGAATCGTGGTCACTGTCCCCAAAGTGCTCCCCTACCTCCAAATCCAACACCTGGCCTGGTTCATTACCCAAAACCAAATCCAATGTGGCCTCACCTCTTGTTGGCCTGTCAACAAACTGTGTCAGGAAACCCTCCTGCACACACTGAACAAAAAACGACCCATCTAATGTACTCGAACTGTATCTTTTCCAGTCAATATTTGGAAAGTTAAAGTCTCCCATAATAACTACCCTGTTACTTTCGCTCATATCCAGGATCATCTTCGCCATCCTTTCCTCTACATCCCTAGAACTATTTGGAGGCCTATAGAAAACTCCCAACAGGGTGACCTCTCCTTTCCTGTTTCTAACCTCAGCCCATACTACCTCGGAAGATGAGTCCCCATCTAGCATCCTCTCCGCCACCGTAATACTGCTCTTGACTAGCAGCGCCACACCTCCCCCTCTTTTGCCTCCTTCCCTGAGCTTACTAAAACACCTAAACCCCGGAACCTGCAACATCCATTCCTGTCCCTGCTCTATCCACGTCTCCGAAATGGCCACAACATCGAAGTCCCAGGTACCAACCCATGCTGCCAGTTCCCCTACCTTATTTCGTATACTCCTGGCATTGAAGTAGACACACTTCAAACCACCTACCTGAACACTGGCCCCCTCCTCCGACGTCAAATCTGAGCTCCTGACCTCTATACTCTCATTCTCCCTTACCCTAAAACTACAATCCAGGTTCCCATGCCCCTGCTGCATTAGTTTAAACCCCCCCAAAGAGCACTAACAAATCTCCCCCCCAGGATATTTGTGCCCCGCAGGTTCAGATGTAGACCATCCTGTCTGTAGAGGTCCCACCTTCCCCAGAAAGCGCCCCAGTTATCCAGAAATCTGAATCCCTCCCGCCTGCACCATCCCTGTAGCCACGTGTTTAATTGCTCTCTCTCCCTATTCCTCATCTCACTATCACGTGGCACGGGCAACAACCCAGAGATAACAACTCTGTTTGTTCTAGTTCTGAGCTTCCATCCTAGCTCCCTGAAAGCCTGCCTGACATCCTTATCCCCTTTCCTACCTATGTCGTTAGTGCCAATGTGGACCACGACTTGGGGCTGCTCCCCCTCCCCCTTAAGGACCCGGAAAACACGATCCGAGACATCACGTACCCTTGCACCTGGGAGGCAACATACCAAACGTGAGTCTCTCACGCTCCCACAAAATCTCCTATCTGTGCCCCTGACTATAGAGTCCCCAATTACTAATGCTCTGCTCCTCTCCCCCCTTCCCTTCTGAGCAACAGGGACAGACTCTGTGCCAGAGGTCCGTACCCCATGGCTTACCCCTGGTAAGTCGTCCCCCCCACAAGTATCCAAAGCGGTATACTTGTTTCTCAGGGGAACGACCGCAGGGGATCCCTGCACTGACTGTTTTTTCCCCGTCCCTCTTACAGTTACCCATCTATCTCCAATCTTTGGTGTAACTAATTCCCTGAAGCTGCTATCTATGACCCCCTCTGCCTCCCGAATGATCCGAAGTTCTTCCAACTCCAGCTCCAGTTCCCTAACTCGGTCTTGGAGGAGCTGGAGATGGCAGCACTTCCTGCAGGTAAAATCAGCAGGGACACTAACGGCATCCCTCACCTCAAACATCCTGCAGGAGGAACATTGCACTCCCTTCCCTGCCATTCCTCTAACTTTCTACCAAGAACTGGCTAACAACTAAATTTAAAAAAAAAATTTATATATAAAAAAAAAAAATAAAGAATAAAATTTATTAATAACAATAATAAAATATGGTACTTACCTCACACCAAAGGGTTTTATTATTAGGTTAGAGGAGGAGGGCGGGTGGGAGACACTACACGTGTAGTGTCTCGGGTTTCCTCTCCACCAGAATTTATTGGTGAGGGTCTTCCCAGACGTCCGCGGGTCGACTTCCTGTTCCCACCTTAAACACTAGAATTTAAAAAAAAAAAAATTTATTTAAAGGAGAAACTTGCCTCCCAGAAATCACTTCCGCACTGCCCCCGCAGAAATGGACTAACCTGCTCCGCTCCTGCTGAAATCGACTTGGCCTGCAAGGTAAGCAAGTTGTTAATCTGTACTCACCTCACCACAGACAGCAACCTTTTAAATGGTCCCCTCTGTCTCGCAGCCCCCGCGCTTTTCAAAATTCCCGCGCTGATTCTGAGGTCCCAGCTCTCACTCCCGAACTCAACAGCTGACCTGCATTGCAAGTAAGTTAATCTGTAGCTTGTAGGGCACTGTTTCATTCTACCGTATTTAATGTCGGGCTGTGTTTAATTTTACATTTTTCACTGTAGGGCACTGTTTCATTGTGCTGTATTTAATGTCGGGCTCTGTTTAATTTTACCTCATTGCTTGTAGGGCACTGTTTCATTGTACTGTATTTAATGTCGGGCTCTGTTGAATTTTACCTTGTTCACTATAGGGCACTGTTTCATTGTACCGTATTTAATGTCGGGCTCTGTTTAATTTTACCTTGTTCAGTGTAGGGCACTGTTTCATTGTACCGTATTTAATGACGGGCTCTGTTTAATTTTACCTTGTTCAGTGTAGGGCACTGTTTCATTGTACCGTATTTACTGTCGGGCTGTGTTTAATTGTACATTGTTCACTGTAGGGCACTGTTTCATTGTACCGTATTTAATGTCGGGCTGTGTTTAATTGTACATTGTTCACTGTAGGGCACTGTTTCATTGTACTCTATTTAATGCCGGGCTCTGTTTAATTTTACCTTGTTCAGTGGAGGGCACTGTTTTATTCTACCGCATTTAATATCGGGCTGTGTTTAATTTTACATTGTTCAGTGTAGGGCACTGTTTCATTGTACCGTATTTAATGTCGGGCTGTGTTTAATTATACCTTGTTCAGTGTAGGGCACTCTTTCATATTACCGTATTTAATGACGGGGTGTGTTTAATTGTACATTGTTCACTGTAGGACACTGTTTCATTGTACCGTATTTAATGTTGGGCTGTGTTTAATTGTACATTGTTCACTGTCGGGCACTGTTTCATTGTACCGTATTTAATGTTGGGCTGTGTTTAATTGTACATTGTTCACTGTCGGGCACTGTTTCATTTTACCGTATTTAATGTCGGGCTGTGTTTAAGTTTACATTGTTCAGTGTAGGGCACTGATTCATTGTACTGTATTTAATGTCGGGCTGTGTTTAATTTTACATTGTTCAGTGTAGGGCACTGTTTCACTGTACCGTATTTAATGTCGGGCTAGATTTAATTTTACATTGTTCACTGTAGGTCACTGTTTCATTGTACTGTATTTAATGTCGTGCTGTGTTTAATTGTACATTGTTGCTTGTAGGGCACTGTTTCATTGTACCGTATTTAATGTCGGGCTCTGTTTAATTTTACATTGTTCACTGTAGGGCACTGTTTCATTGTACCGTATTTACTGTCGGGCTGTGTTTAATTGTACATTGTTCACTGTAGGGCACTGTTTCATTGTACCGTATTTAATGTCGGGCTGTGTTTAATTGTACATTGTTCACTGTAGGGCACTGTTTCATTGTACTGTATTTAATGTCGGGCTCTGTTTAATTTTACCTTGTTCAGTGTAGGACACTGTTTTATATTACCGTATTTAATGTTGGGCTGTGTTTAATTGTACATTGTTCACTGTAGGGCACTGTTTCATTGTACCGTATTTAATGTTGGGCTGTGTGTAATTGTACATTGTTCACTGTAGGGCACTGTTTCATTGTACCGTATTTAATGTCGGGCTATGTTTAATTTTACATTGTTCACTGTAGGTCACTGTTTCATTGTGCTGTATTTAATGTTGGGCTCTGTTTAATTTTACCTTGTGCACTGTCGGGCACTGTTTCGTTGTCCTGTATTTAATGTCGTGCTCTGTTTAATGTTACATTTTTCAGTGTAGGGCACTGTTTCATTGTACTGTATTTAATGTCGGGCTCTGTTTAATTTTGCCTTGTTTACTGTAGGTCACTGTTTCAGTGTACTGTATTTAATGTCGGGCTCTGTTTCATTGTACCGTATTTAATGTCGGGCTGTGTTTAATTTTACCTTGTTCAGTGTAGGGCACTGTTTCATATTACCGCATTTAATGTCGGGCTGTGTTTAATTGTACATTGTTCACTGTAGGACACTGTTTCATTGTACCGTATTTAATGTTGGGCTGTGTTTAATAGTACATTGTTCACTGTAGGGCACTGTTTCATTGTACCGTATTTAATGTTGGGCTGTGTTTAATTGTACATTGTTCACTGTAGGGCACTGTTTCATTGTACCGTATTTAATGTCGGGCTGTGTTTAAGTTTACATTGTTCAGTGTAGGGCACTGATTCATTGTACTGTATTTAAAGTCGGGCTGTGTTTAATTTTACATTGTTCAGTGTAGGGCACTGTTTCACTGTACCGTATTTAATGTCGGGCTATGTTTAATTTTACATTGTTCACTGTAGGTCACTGTTTCATTGTACTGTACTTAATGTCGGGCGCTGTTTAATTTTACCTTGTTGCTTGTAGGGCACTGTTTCATTGTACTGTATTTAATGTCGGGCTCTGTTGAATTTTACCTTGTTCACTATAGGGCACTGTTTCATTGTACCGTATTTAATGTCGGGCTCTGTTTAATTTTACCTTGTTCAGTGTAGGGCACTGTTTCATTGTACCGTATTTAATGACGGGCTCTGTTTAATTTTACCTTGTTCAGTGGAGGGCACTCTTTCATATTACCGTATTTAATGACGGGGTGTGTTTAATTGTACATTGTTCACTGTAGGACACTGTTTCATTGTACCGTATTTAATGTTGGGCTGTGTTTAATTGTACATTGTTCACTGTAGGGCACTGTTTCATTGTACCGTATTTAATGTTGGGCTGTGTTTAATTGTACATTGTTCACTGTAGGGCACTGTTTCATTGTACCGTATTTAATGTCGGGCTGTGTTTAATTTTACATTGTTCAGTGTAGGGCACTGTTTCACTGTACCGTATTTAATGTCGGGCTAGATTTAATTTTACATTGTTCACTGTAGGTCACTGTTTCATTGTACTGTATTTAATGTCGTGCTGTGTTTAATTGTACATTGTTGCTTGTAGGGCACTGTTTCATTGTACCGTATTTAATGTCGGGCTCTGTTTAATTTTACATTGTTCACTGTCGGGCACTGTTTCATTGTACCGTATTTAATGTCGGGCTCTGTTTTATTTTACATTGTTCACATTAGGGCACTGTTTCATTGTACCGTATTTAATGTCGGGCTCTGTTTAATTTTACCTTGTTCAGTGTAGGGCACTGTTTCATTGTACCGTATTTACTGTCGGGCTGTGTTTAATTGTACATTGTTCACTGTAGGGCACTGTTTCATTGTACTGTATTTAATGTCGGGCTCTGTTTAATTTTACCTTGTTCAGTGTAGGACACTGTTTTATATTACCGTATTTAATGTTGGGCTGTGTTTAATTGTACATTGTTCACTGTAGGGCACTGTTTCATTGTACCGTATTTAATGTTGGGCTGTGTGTAATTGTACATTGTTCACTGTAGGGCACTGTTTCATTGTACCGTATTTAATGTCGGGCTGTGTTTAAGTTTACATTGTTCAGTGTAGGGCACTGATTCATTGTACTGTATTTAATGTCGGGCTGTGTTTAATTTTACATTGTTCAGTGTAGGGCACTGTTTCACTGCACGGTATTTAATGTCGGGCTATGTTTAATTTTACATTGTTCACTGTAGGTCACTGTTTCATTGTACTGTATTTAATGTCGGGCTGTGTTTAATTTTACATTCTTCACTGCAGGGCATTGTTTCATTGTGCTGTATTTAATGTTGGGCTCTGTTTAATTTTACCTTGTTCACTGTCGGGCACTGTTTCGTTGTCCTGTATTTAATGTCGGGCTCTGTTTAATGTTACATTGTTCAGTGTAGGGCACTGTTTCATTGTACTGTATTTAATGTCGGGCTCTGTTTAATTTTGCCTTGTTTACTGTATGTCACTGTTTCAGTGTACTGTATTTAATGTCGGGCTGTGTTTAATTTCACCTTGTTCAGTGTAGGGCACTGTTTCATATTACCGTATTTAATGTCGGGCTGTGTTTAATTGTACATTGTTCACTGTAGGACACTGTTTCATTGCACCGTATTTAATGTTGGGCTGTGTTTAATTGTACATAGTTCACTGTAGGGCACTGTTTCATTGTACCGTATTTAATGTTGGGCTGTGTTTAATTGTACATTGTTCACTGTAGGGCACTGTTTCATTGTACTGTATTTAATGTCGGGCTCTGTTTAATTTTACCTTGTTCAGTGTAGGACACTGTTTTATATTACCGTATTTAACGTTGGGCTGTGTTTAATTGTACATTGTTCACTGTAGGGCACTGTTTCATTGTACCGTATTTAATGTTGGGCTGTGTGTAATTGTACATTGTTCACTGTAGGGCACTGTTTCATTGTACCGTATTTAATGTCGGGCTGTGTTTAAGTTTACATTGTTCAGTGTAGGGCACTGATTCATTGTACTGTATTTAATGTCGGGCTGTGTTTAATTTTACATTGTTCAGTGTAGGGCACTGTTTCACTGCACGGTATTTAATGTCGGGCTATGTTTAATTTTACATTGTTCACTGTAGGTCACTGTTTCATTGTACTGTATTTAATGTCGGGCTGTGTTTAATTTTACATTCTTCACTGCAGGGCATTGTTTCATTGTGCTGTATTTAATGTTGGGCTCTGTTTAATTTTACCTTGTTCACTGTCGGGCACTGTTTCGTTGTCCTGTATTTAATGTCGGGCTCTGTTTAATGTTACATTGTTCAGTGTAGGGCACTGTTTCATTGTACTGTATTTAATGTCGGGCTCTGTTTAATTTTGCCTTGTTTACTGTATGTCACTGTTTCAGTGTACTGTATTTAATGTCGGGCTGTGTTTAATTTCACCTTGTTCAGTGTAGGGCACTGTTTCATATTACCGTATTTAATGTCGGGCTGTGTTTAATTGTACATTGTTCACTGTAGGACACTGTTTCATTGCACCGTATTTAATGTTGGGCTGTGTTTAATTGTACATAGTTCACTGTAGGGCACTGTTTCATTGTACCGTATTTAATGTTGGGCTGTGTTTAATTGTACATTGTTCACTGTAGGGCACTGTTTCATTGTACCGTATTTAATGTCGGGCTGTGTTTAAGTTTACATTGTTCAGTGTAGGGCACTGATTCATTGTACTGTATTTAAAGTCGGGCTGTGTTTAATTTTACATTGTTCAGTGTAGGGCACTGTTTCACTGTACCGTATTTAATGTCGGACTATGTTTAATTTTACATTGTTCACTGTAGGTCACTGTTTTATTGTACTGTACTTAATGTCGGGCGCTGTTTAATTTTACCTTGTTGCCTGTAGGGCACTGTTTCATTGTACCGTATTTAATGTCGGGCTCTGTTTAATTTTACCTTGTTCACTGTAGGTCACTGTTTCATTGCACCGTATTTAATGTCGGGCTGTGTTTAATTTTACATTGTTCACTGTAGGGCACTGTTTCATTGCACTGTATTTAATGTCGGGCTCTGTTTAATTTTACCTTGTTGCTTGTAGGGCACTCTTTCATTGTACCGTATTTAATGTCGGGCTCTGTTTAATTTTACATTTTTCACTGTAGGGCACTGTTTCATTGTGCTGTATTTAATGTCGGGCTCTGTTTAATTTTACCTCGTTGCTTGTAGGGCACTGTTTCATTGTACTGTATTTAATGTCGGGCTCTGTTAAATTTTACCTTGTTCACTGTAGGGCACTGTTTCATTGTGCCGTATTTAATGTCGGGCTCTGTTTAATTTTACCTTGTTCAGTGTAGGGCAGTTTCATTGTACCGTATTTAATGATGGGCTCTGTTTAATTTTACCTTGTTCAGTGTAGGGCACTGTTTCATTGTACCGTATTTACTGTCGGGCTGTGTTTAATTATACATTGTTCACTGTAGGGCACTGTTTCATTGTACCGTATTTAATGTCGGGCTGTGTTTAATTGTACATTGTTCACTGTAGGGCACTGTTTCATTGTACTGTATTTAATGTCGGGCTCTGTTTAATTTTACCTTGTTCAGTGGAGGGCACTGTTTCATTGTACCGCATTTAATATCGGGCTGTGTTTAATTTTACATTGCTCAGTGTAGGGCACTGTTTCATTGTACCGTATTTAATGTCGGGCTGTGTTTAATTTTACCTTGTTCAGTGTAGGGCACTCTTTCATATTACCGTATTTAATGACGGGATGTGTTTAATTGTACATTGTTCACTGTAGGACACTGTTTCATTGTACCGTATTTAATGTTGGGCTGTGTTTAATTGTACATTGTTCACTGTAGGGCACTGTTTCATTGTACCGTATTTAATGTTGGGCTGTGTTTAATTGTACATTGTTCACTGTCGGGCACTGTTTCATTGTACCGTATTTAATGTCGGGCTGTGTTTAATTTTACATTGTTCATTGTAGGGCACTGTTTCACTGTACCGTATTTAATGTCGGGCTAGATTTAATTTTACATTGTTCACTGTAGGTCACTGTTTCATTGTACTGTATTTAATGTCCGGCTGTGTTTAATTGTACATTGTTGCTTGTAGGGCACTGTTTCATTGTACCGTATTTAATGTCGGGCTCTGTTTAATTTTACCTTGTTCACTGTAGGTCACTGTTTCATTGCACCGTATTTAATGTCGGGCTCTGTTTAATTTTACATTGTTCACTGTAGGGCACTGTTTCATTCTACCGTAGTTAATGTTGGGCTCTGTTTAATTTTACCTTGTTGCTTGTAGGGCACTGTTTCATTGTACCGTATTTAATGTCGAGCTCTGTTTAATTTTACATTGTAGCTTGTAGGGCACTGTTTCATTGTACTGTATTTAATGTCGGGCTCTGTTTAATTTTACATTGTTCACTGTAGGGCACTGTTTCATTGCACTGTATTTAATGTCGGGCTCTGTTTAATTTTACCTGGTTGCTTGTTGGGCACTGTTTCATTGTACCGTATTTAATGTCGGGCTCTGTTTAATTTTACCTTGTTGCTTGTAGGGCACTGTTTGATTGTGCTGTATTTAATGTCGGGCTCTGTTTAATTTTACCTCGTTGCTTGTAGGGCACTCTTTCATTGTACCGTATTTAATGTCGGGCTCTGTTTAATTTTACATTTTTCACTGTAGGGCACTGTTTCATTGTGCTGTATTTAATGTCGGGCTCTGTTTAATTTTACCTCGTTGCTTGTAGGGCACTGTTTCATTGTACTGTATTTAATGTCGGGCTCTGTTAAATTTTACCTTGTTCACTGTAGGGCACTGTTTCATTGTGCCGTATTTAATGTCGGGCTCTGTTTAATTTTACCTTGTTCAGTGTAGGGCAGTTTCATTGTACCGTATTTAATGATGGGCTCTGTTTAATTTTACCTTGTTCAGTGTAGGGCACTGTTTCATTGTACCGTATTTACTGTCGGGCTGTGTTTAATTATACATTGTTCACTGTAGGGCACTGTTTCATTGTACCGTATTTAATGTCGGGCTGTGTTTAATTGTACATTGTTCACTGTAGGGCACTGTTTCATTGTACTGTATTTAATGTCGGGCTCTGTTTAATTTTACCTTGTTCAGTGGAGGGCACTGTTTCATTGTACCGCATTTAATATCGGGCTGTGTTTAATTTTACATTGCTCAGTGTAGGGCACTGTTTCATTGTACCGTATTTAATGTCGGGCTGTGTTTAATTTTACCTTGTTCAGTGTAGGGCACTCTTTCATATTACCGTATTTAATGACGGGATGTGTTTAATTGTACATTGTTCACTGTAGGACACTGTTTCATTGTACCGTATTTAATGTTGGGCTGTGTTTAATTGTACATTGTTCACTGTAGGGCACTGTTTCATTGTACCGTATTTAATGTTGGGCTGTGTTTAATTGTACATTGTTCACTGTCGGGCACTGTTTCATTGTACCGTATTTAATGTCGGGCTGTGTTTAATTTTACATTGTTCATTGTAGGGCACTGTTTCACTGTACCGTATTTAATGTCGGGCTAGATTTAATTTTACATTGTTCACTGTAGGTCACTGTTTCATTGTACTGTATTTAATGTCCGGCTGTGTTTAATTGTACATTGTTGCTTGTAGGGCACTGTTTCATTGTACCGTATTTAATGTCGGGCTCTGTTTAATTTTACCTTGTTCACTGTAGGTCACTGTTTCATTGCACCGTATTTAATGTCGGGCTCTGTTTAATTTTACATTGTTCACTGTAGGGCACTGTTTCATTCTACCGTAGTTAATGTTGGGCTCTGTTTAATTTTACCTTGTTGCTTGTAGGGCACTGTTTCATTGTACCGTATTTAATGTCGAGCTCTGTTTAATTTTACATTGTAGCTTGTAGGGCACTGTTTCATTGTACTGTATTTAATGTCGGGCTCTGTTTAATTTTACATTGTTCACTGTAGGGCACTGTTTCATTGCACTGTATTTAATGTCGGGCTCTGTTTAATTTTACCTGGTTGCTTGTTGGGCACTGTTTCATTGTACCGTATTTAATGTCGGGCTCTGTTTAATTTTACCTTGTTGCTTGTAGGGCACTGTTTGATTGTGCTGTATTTAATGTCGGGCTCTGTTTAATTTTACCTCGTTGCTTGTAGGGCACTGTTTCATTGTACTGTATTTAATGTCGGGCTCTGTTTAATTTTACCTTGTTCACTGAAGGGCACTGTTTCATTGTACTGTATTTAATGTCCGGCTCTGTTTAATTTTACCTTGTTCACTGTAGGGCACTGTTTCATTTTACTGTATTTAATTTCGGGCTGTGTTTAATTTTACATTGTTCAGTGTAGGGCACTGATTTATTGTTCCGTATTTAATGTCGGGCTCTGTTTAATTTTACATTGTTCAGTGTCGGGCACTGATTCATTGTACCGTATTAAATGTCGGGCTCTGTTTTATTTTACATTGTTCACATTAGGGCCCTGTTTCATTGTACTGTATTTAATGTCGGGCTCTGTTTAATTTTACGTTGTTCACTGTCGGGCACTGTTTCATTGTACCGTATTTAATGTCGGGCTCTGTTTAATTTTACATTGTTGCTGGTAGGGCACTGATTCATTGTACCGTATTTAATGTCGGGCTGTGTTTAATTTTACATCGTTCACTGTAGGGCACTGTTTCATTGTACCGTATTTAATGTCGGGCTCTGTTTTATTTTACATTGTTCACATTAGGGCACTGTTTCATTGTACCGTATTTAATGTCGGGCTCTGTTTAATTTTACCTTGTTCAGTGTAGGGCACTGTTTCATTGTACCGTATTTAATGTCGGGCTGTGTTTAATTTTACCTTGTTCAGTGTAGGGCATTGTTTCACTGTACCGTATTTAATGTTGGGCTGTGTTTAATTGTACATTGTTCACTGTAGGGCACTGTTTCATTGTACTGTATTTAATGTCGGGCTCTGTTTAATTTTGCCTTGTTCAGTGTAGGGCACTGTTTCATTGTACCGTATTTAATGTCGGGCTGTGTTTAATTTTACATTGTTCAGTGTAGGGCACTGTTTCATTGTAACGTATTTAATGTCGGGCTGTGTTTAATTTTACATTGTTCAGTGTAGGGCACTGATTCATTGTACCGTATTTAATGTTGGGCTGTGTTTAATTGTACATTGTTCACTGTAGGGCACTGTTTCATTGTACCGTATTTAATGTTGGGCTGTGTTTAATTGTACATTGTTCTCTGTAGGGCACTGTTTCATTGTACCGTATTTAATGTCGGGCTGTGTTTAATTTTACCTTGCTCAGTGGAGGGCACTGTTACATTGTACTGTATTTAATGTCGTGCTCTGTTTAATTTTACATTGTTCACTGTAGGGCACTGTTTCATTGTACCGTATTTAATGTCGGGCTATGTTTAATTTTACATTGTTCACTGTAGGTCACTGTTTCATTGTACTGTATTTAATGTCGGGCTGTGTTTAATTTTACCTTGCTCAGTGTAGGGTACTGTTTCATTGTACGGTATTTAATGTCGGGCTCTGTTTTATTTTACATTGTTCTCATTAGGGCCCTGTTTCATTGTACTGTATTTAATGTCGGGCTCTGTTTAATTTTACGTTGTTCACTGTCGGGCACTGTTTCATTGTACCGTATTTAATGTCGGGCTCTGTTTAATTTTACATTGTTGCTGGTAGGGCACTGATTCATTGTACCGTATTTAATGTCGGTCTGTGTTTAATTTTACATTGTTCACTGTAGGGCACTGTTTCATTGTACCGTATTTAATGTCGGGCTCTGTTTTATTTTACATTGTTCACATTAGGGCACTGTTTCATTGTACCGTATTTAATGTCGGGCTCTGTTTAATTTTACCTTGTTCAGTGTAGGGCACTGTTTCATTGTACCGTATTTACTGTCGGGCTGTGTTTAATTGTACATTGTTCACTGTAGGGCACTGTTTCATTGTACCGTATTTAATGTTGTGCTGTGTTTAAGTTTACATTGTTCAGTGTAGGGCACTGTTTCACTGCACGGTATTTAATGTCGGGCTATGTTTAATTTTACATTGTTCACTGTAGGTCACTGTTTCATTGTACTGTATTTAATGTCGGGCGCTGTTTAATTTTACCTTGTTGCTTGTAGGGCACTGTTTCATTGCACCGTATTTAATGTCGGGCTCTGTTTAATTTTACATTGTTCACTGTAGGGCACTGTTTTATTGTGCTGTATTTAATGTCGGGCTCTGTTTAATTTTACCTCGTTGCTTGTAGGGCACTGTTTCATTGTACTGTGTTTAATGTCGGGCTCTGTTTAATTTTACCTTGTTCACTGTAGGGCACTGTTTCATTGTACTGTATTTAATGACCGGCTCTGTTTAATTTTACCTTGTACACTGTAGGGCACTGTTTCATTTTACTGTATTTAATTTCGGGCTGTGTTTAATTTTACATTGTTCAGTGTAGGGCACTGATTTATTGTACCGTATTTAATGTCGGGCTCTGTTTAATTTTACATTGTTCACTGTAGGGCACTGTTTCATTGTACTGTGTTTAATGTCGGGCTCTGTTTAATTTTACCTTGTTCACTGTAGGGCACTGTTTCATTGTACCGTATTTAATGTCGGGCTCTGTTTAATTTTACATTGTTGCTGGTAGGGCACTGATTCATTGTACCGTATTTAATGTCGGGCTATGTTTAATTTTACATTGTTCAGTGTAGGGCACTGTTTCATTGTACCGTATTTAATGTCGGGCTCTGTTTAATTTTACCTTGTTCAGTGTAGGGCCCTGTTTCATTGTACCGTATTTAATGTCGGGCTCTGTTTAATTTTACCTTGTTCAGTGTAGGGCACTGTTTCATTGTACCGTATTTACTGTCGGGCTGTGTTTAATTGTACACTGTTCACTGTAGGGCACTGTTTCATTGTACCGTATTTAATGTCGGGCTGTGTTTAATTGTACATTATTCACTGTAGGGCACTGTTTCATTGTACCGTATTTAATGTTGGGCTGTGTTTAATTGTACATTGTTCACTGTCGGGCACTGATTCATTGTACTGTACTTAATGTCGGGCTGTGTTTAATTTTACCTTGCTCAGTGGAGGACACTGTTACATTGTACTGTATTTAATGTCGTGCTCTGTTTAATTTTACATTGTTCACTGTAGGGCACTGTTTCATTGTACCGTATTTAATGTCGGGCTCTGTTTAATTTTACATTGTTCACTGTAGGGCACTGTTTCATTGTACTGTATTTAATGTCGTGCTCTGTTTAATTTTACATTGTTCACTGTAGGTCACTGTTTCATTGTACTGTATTTAATGTCGTTCTCTGTTTAATTTTACATTGTTCACTGTAGGGCACTGTTTCATTGTACCGTATTTAATGTCGGGCTATGTTTAATTTTACATTATTCACTGTAGGGCACTGTTTCATTGTACCGTATTTAATGTTGGGCTGTGTTTAATTGTACATTGTTCACTGTCGGGCACTGATTCATTGTACTGTACTTAATGTCGGGCTGTGTTTAATTTTACCTTGCTCAGTGGAGGGCACTGTTACATTGTACTGTATTTAATGTCGTGCTCTGTTTAATTTTACCTTGTTCACTGTAGGGCACTCTTTCATTGTCCCGTATTTAATGTCGGGCTCTGTTTAATTTTACATTATTCAGTGTAGGGCACTGTTTCATTGTACAGTCTTTAATGTCGGGCTCTGTTTAATTTTGCCTTGTTTACTGTAGGTCACTGTGTCATTGGACTGTATTTAATGTCGGGCTGTGTTTAATTTTGCATTGTTCAGTGTAGGGCACTGATTCATTGTACCGTATTTAATGTCGGGCTGTGTTTAAGTTTACATTGTTCCGTGTAGGGCAATGTTTCATTGTACTGAATTTAATGTCGGGCTCTGTTTAATTTTACATTGTTCACTGTAGGGCACTGTTTCATTGTACTGTATTTAATGTCGTTCTCTGTTTAATTTTACATTGTTCAGTGTAGGTCACTGTTTTATTGTACTGTATTTAATGTCGTTCTCTGTTTAATTTTACATTGTTCACTGTAGGGCACTGATTCATTGTACTGTATTTAATGTCGTTCTCTGTTTAATTTTACATTGTTCACTGTAGGGCACTGTTTCATTGTACCGTATTTAATGTCGGGCTATGGTTAATTTTACATTGCTCAGTGTAGGGCACTGTTTCAGTGTACCGTATTTAATGTCGTGCTCTGTTTAATTTTACCTTGCTCAGTGGAGGGCACTGTTACATTGTACTGTATTTAATGTCGTGCTCTGTTTAATTTTACCTTGTTCACTGTAGGGCACTCTTTCATTGTCCCGTATTTAATGTCGGGCTCTGTTTAATTTTACATTATTCAGTGTAGGGCACTGTTTCATTGTACAGTCTTTAATGTCGGGCTCTGTTTAATTTTACATTGTTCACTGTAGTGCACTGTTTCATTGTGCTGTATTTAATGTCGGGCTCTGTTTAATTTTACCTTGTTTAGTGTAGGGCAGTGTTTCATTTTAGCGTATTTAATGTCGGGCTGTGTTTAACTTTACATTGTTCACTGTAGGGCATTGTTTCATTGTGCTGTATTTAATGTTGGGCTCTGTTTAATTTTACATTGTTCACTGTTGGGCACTGTTTCATTGTCCCGTAATTAATGTCGGGCTCTGTTTAATTTTACATTATTCAGTGTAGGGCACTGTTTCATTGTACTGTCTTTAATGTCGGGCTCTGTTTAATTTTGCCTTGTTTACTGTAGGTCACTGTTTCATTGGACTGTATTTAATGCCGGGCTGTGTTTAATTTTGCATTGTTCACTGTCGGGCACTGTTTCGTTGTCCCGTATTTAATGTCGGGCTCTGTTTAATTTTACATTGTTCACTGTAGGGCACTGTTTCATTGTGCTGTATTTAATGTCGGGCTCTGTTTAATTTTACCTTGTTTAGTGTAGGGCAGTGTTTCATTTTACCGTATTTAATGTCGGGCTGTGTTTAACTTTACGTTGTTCACTGTAGGGCATTGTTTCATTGTGCTGTATTTAATGTTGGGCTCTGTTTAATTTTACATTGTTCACTGTTGGGCACTGTTTCATTGTCCCGTAATTAATGTCGGGCTCTGTTTAATTTTACATTATTCAGTGTAGGGCACTGTTTCATTGTACTGTCTTTAATGTCGGGCTCTGTTTAATTTTGCCTTGTTTACTGTAGGTCATTTTTTCATTGGACTGTATTTAATGCCGGGCTGTGTTTAATTTTGCATTGTTCAGTGTAGGGCACTGTTTCATTGTACCGTATTTAATGTCGGGCTCTGTTTAATTTTACCTTGTTCAGTGTAGGGCACTGTTTCATTGTAACGTATTTAATGCCGGGCTGTGTTTAATTTTACCTTGTTCAGTGTAGGGCACTGTTTCACTGTACCGTATTTAATGTTGGGCTGTGTTTAATTGTAAATTGTTCACTGTAGGGCAATGTTTCATTGTACTGTATTTAATGTCGTGCTCTGTTTAATTTTACCTTGTTCAGTGTAGGGCACTGTTTCATTGTACCGTATTTAATGTCGGGCTGTGTTTAATTTTACATTGTTCAGTGTAGGGCACTGTTTCATTGTAACGTATTTAATGCCGGGCTGTGTTTAATTTTACCTTGTTCAGTGTAGGGCACTGTTTCACTGTACCGTATTTAATGTTGGGCTGTGTTTAATTGTAAATTGTTCACTGTAGGGCAATGTTTCATTGTACTGTATTTAATGTCGGGCTCTGTTTAATTTTACCTTGTTCAGTGTAGGGCACTGTTTCATTGTACCGTATTTAATGTCGGGCTGTGTTTAATTTTACATTGTTCAGTGTAGGGCACTGTTTCATTGTAACGTATTTAATGTCGGGCTGTGTTTAATTTTACCTTGTTCAGTGTAGGGCACTGTTTCACTGTACCGTATTTAATGTTGGGCTGTGTTTAATTGTACATTGTTCACTGTAGGGCACTGTTTCATTGTACCGTATTTAATGTTGGGCTGTGTTTAATTTTACCTTGCTCAGTGGAGGGCACTGTTTCATTTTACCGTATTTAATGTCGTGCTCTGTTTAATTTTACATTGTTCACTGTAGGGCACTGTTTCATTGTACCGTATTTAATGTCGGGCTATGTTTAATTTTACATTGTTCACTGTAGGTCACTGTTTCATTGTACTGTATTTAATGTCGGGCTGTGTTTAATTTTAACTTGCTCAGTGTAGGGCACTGTTACATTGTACTGTATTTAATGTCGTTCTCTGTTTAATTTTACCTTGTTCAGTGTAGGGCACTGTTTCACTGTACCGTATTTAATGTTGGGCTGTGTTTAATTGTAAATTGTTCACTGTAGGGCAATGTTTCATTGTACTGTATTTAATGTCGGGCTCTGTTTAATTTTACCTTGTTCAGTGTAGGGCACTGTTTCATTGTACCGTATTTAATGTCGGGCTGTGTTTAATTTTACATTGTTCAGTGTAGGGCACTGTTTCATTGTAACGTATTTAATGTCGGGCTGTGTTTAATTTTACCTTGTTCAGTGTAGGGCACTGTTTCATTGTACCGTATTTAATGTTGGGCTGTGTTTAATTGTACATTGTTCACTGTAGGGCACTGTTTCATTGTACCGTATTTAATGTTGGGCTGTGTTTAATTTTACCTTGCTCAGTGGAGGGCACTGTTTCATTGTACCGTATTTAATGTCGTGCTCTGTTTAATTTTACATTGTTCACTGTAGGGCACTGTTTCATTGTACCGTATTTAATGTCGGGCTATGTTTAATTTTACATTGTTCACTGTAGGTCACTGTTTCATTGTACTGTATTTAATGTCGGGCTGTGTTTAATTTTAACTTGCTCAGTGTAGGGCACTGTTACATTGTACAGTATTTAATGTCGTTCTCTGTTTAATTTTACATTGTTCACTGTAGGGCACTGTTGCATTGTACCGTATTTAATGTCGGGCTATGTTTAATTTTACATTGTTCAGTGTAGGGCACTGTTTCATTGTACCGTATTTAATGTCGGGCTCTGTTTAATTTTACCTTGTTCAGTCTAGGGCACTGTTTCATTGTACTGTATTTAATGTCGGGCTGTGTTTAATTTTACCTTGTTCAGTGTAGGGCACTGTTCCATTTTACCGTATTTAATGTCGGGCTGTGTTTAACTTTACATTGATCACTGTAGGGCATTGTTTCATTGTGCTGTATTTAATGTTGGGCTGTGTTTAATTTTACATTGATCACTGTAGGGCATTGTTTCATTGTGCTGTATTTAATGTTGGGCTGTGTTTAATTTTACCTTGTTCACTGTCGGGCAATGTTTCATTGTCCCGTATTTAATGTCGGGCTCTGTTTAATTTTTCAATATTCAGTGTAGGGCCCTGTTTCATTGTACAGTCTTTAATGTCGGGCTCTGTTTAATTTTGCCTTGTTTACTGTAGGTCACTGTTTCATTGTACTGTATTTAATGTCGGGCTATGTTTAATTTTACCTTGTTCAGTGTAGGGCACTGTTTCATTGTACCGTATTTACTGTCGGGCTGTGTTTAATTTTACCTTGTTCAGTGTAGGGCCCTGTTTCATTGTACCGTATTTAATGCCGGGCTCTGTTTAATTTTACCTTGTTCAGTGTAGGGCACTGTTTCATTGTACCGTATTTACTGTCGGGCTGTGTTTAATTGTACACTGTTCACTGTAGGGCACTGTTTCATTGTACCGTATTTAATGTCGGGCTGTGTTTAATTGTACATTATTCACTGTAGGGCACTGTTTCATTGTACCGTATTTAATGTTGGGCTGTGTTTAATTGTACATTGTTCACTGTCGGGCACTGATTCATTGTACTGTACTTAATGTCGGGCTGTGTTTAATTTTACCTTGCTCAGTGGAGGACACTGTTACATTGTACTGTATTTAATGTCGTGCTCTGTTTAATTTTACATTGTTCACTGTAGGGCACTGTTTCATTGTACCGTATTTAATGTCGGGCTCTGTTTAATTTTACATTGTTCACTGTAGGGCACTGTTTCATTGTACTGTATTTAATGTCGTTCTCTGTTTAATTTTACATTGTTCAGTGTAGGTCACTGTTTTATTGTACTGTATTTAATGTCGTTCTCTGTTTAATTTTACATTGTTCACTGTAGGGCACTGATTCATTGTACTGTATTTAATGTCGTTCTCTGTTTAATTTTACATTGTTCACTGTAGGGCACTGTTTCATTGTACCGTATTTAATGTCGGGCTATGGTTAATTTTACATTGCTCAGTGTAGGGCACTGTTTCAGTGTACCGTATTTAATGTCGTGCTCTGTTTAATTTTACCTTGCTCAGTGGAGGGCACTGTTACATTGTACTGTATTTAATGTCGTGCTCTGTTTAATTTTACCTTGTTCACTGTAGGGCACTCTTTCATTGTCCCGTATTTAATGTCGGGCTCTGTTTAATTTTACATTATTCAGTGTAGGGCACTGTTTCATTGTACAGTCTTTAATGTCGGGCTCTGTTTAATTTTACATTGTTCACTGTAGTGCACTGTTTCATTGTGCTGTATTTAATGTCGGGCTCTGTTTAATTTTACCTTGTTTAGTGTAGGGCAGTGTTTCATTTTACCGTATTTAATGTCGGGCTGTGTTTAACTTTACATTGTTCACTGTAGGGCATTGTTTCATTGTGCTGTATTTAATGTTGGGCTCTGTTTAATTTTACATTGTTCACTGTTGGGCACTGTTTCATTGTCCCGTAATTAATGTCGGGCTCTGTTTAATTTTACATTATTCAGTGTAGGGCACTGTTTCATTGTACTGTCTTTAATGTCGGGCTCTGTTTAATTTTGCCTTGTTTACTGTAGGTCACTGTTTCATTGGACTGTATTTAATGCCGGGCTGTGTTTAATTTTGCATTGTTCAGTGTAGGGCACTGTTTCATTGTACCGTATTTAATGTCGGGCTCTGTTTAATTTTACCTTGTTCAGTGTAGGGCACTGTTTCATTGTACCGTATTTAATGTCGGGCTGTGTTTAATGTTACATTGTTCCGTGTAGGGCACTGTTTCATTGTAACGTATTTAATGCCGGGCTGTGTTTAATTTTACCTTGTTCAGTGTAGGGCACTGTTTCACTGTACCGTATTTAATGTTGGGCTGTGTTTAATTGTAAATTGTTCACTGTAGGGCAATGTTTCATTGTACTGTATTTAATGTCGGGCTCTGTTTAATTTTACCTTGTTCAGTGTAGGGCACTGTTTCATTGTACCGTATTTAATGTCGGGCTATGTTTAATTTTACATTGTTCAGTGTAGGGCACTGTTTCATTGTAACGTATTTAATGTCGGGCTGTGTTTAATTTTACCTTGTTCAGCGTAGGGCACTGTTTCACTGTACCGTATTTAATGTTGGGCTGTGTTTAATTGTACATTGTTCACTGTAGGGCACTGTTTCATTGTACCGTATTTAATGTTGGGCTGTGTTTAATTTTACCTTGCTCAGTGGAGGGCACTGTTTCATTGTACCGTATTTAATGTCGTGCTCTGATTAATTTTACATTGTTCACTGTAGGGCACTGTTTCATTGTACCGTATTTAATGTCGGGCTATGTTTAATTTTACATTGTTCACTGTAGGTCACTGTTTCATTGTACTGTATTTAATGTCGGGCTGTGTTTAATTTTAACTTGCTCAGTGTAGGGCACTGTTACATTGTACTGTATTTAATGTCGTTCTCTGTTTAATTTTACCTTGTTCAGTGTAGGGCACTGTTTCACTGTACCGTATTTAATGTTGGGCTGTGTTTAATTGTAAATTGTTCACTGTAGGGCAATGTTTCATTGTACTGTATTTAATGTCGGGCTCTGTTTAATTTTACCTTGTTCAGTGTAGGGCACTGTTTCATTGTACCGTATTTAATGTCGGGCTGTGTTTAATTTTACATTGTTCAGTGTAGGGCACTGTTTCATTGTAACGTATTTAATGTCGGGCTGTGTTTAATTTTACCTTGTTCAGTGTAGGGCACTGTTTCATTGTACCGTATTTAATGTTGGGCTGTGTTTAATTGTACATTGTTCACTGTAGGGCACTGTTTCATTGTACCGTATTTAATGTTGGGCTGTGTTTAATTTTACCTTGCTCAGTGGAGGGCACTGTTTCATTGTACCGTATTTAATGTCGTGCTCTGTTTAATTTTACATTGTTCACTGTAGGGCACTGTTCCATTTTACCGTATTTAATGTCGGGCTGTGTTTAACTTTACATTGATCACTGTAGGGCATTGTTTCATTGTGCTGTATTTAATGTTGGGCTGTGTTTAATTTTACATTGATCACTGTAGGGCATTGTTTCATTGTGCTGTATTTAATGTTGGGCTGTGTTTAATTTTACCTTGTTCACTGTCGGGCAATGTTTCATTGTCCCGTATTTAATGTCGGGCTCTGTTTAATTTTTCAATATTCAGTGTAGGGCCCTGTTTCATTGTACAGTCTTTAATGTCGGGCTCTGTTTAATTTTGCCTTGTTTACTGTAGGTCACTGTTTCATTGTACTGTATTTAATGTCGGGCTATGTTTAATTTTACCTTGTTCAGTGTAGGGCACTGTTTCATTGTACCGTATTTACTGTCGGGCTGTGTTTAATTTTACCTTGTTCAGTGTAGGGCCCTGTTTCATTGTACCGTATTTAATGCCGGGCTCTGTTTAATTTTACCTTGTTCAGTGTAGGGCACTGTTTCATTGTACCGTATTTACTGTCGGGCTGTGTTTAATTGTACACTGTTCACTGTAGGGCACTGTTTCATTGTACCGTATTTAATGTCGGGCTGTGTTTAATTGTACATTATTCACTGTAGGGCACTGTTTCATTGTACCGTATTTAATGTTGGGCTGTGTTTAATTGTACATTGTTCACTGTCGGGCACTGATTCATTGTACTGTACTTAATGTCGGGCTGTGTTTAATTTTACCTTGCTCAGTGGAGGACACTGTTACATTGTACTGTATTTAATGTCGTGCTCTGTTTAATTTTACATTGTTCACTGTAGGGCACTGTTTCATTGTACCGTATTTAATGTCGGGCTCTGTTTAATTTTACATTGTTCACTGTAGGGCACTGTTTCATTGTACTGTATTTAATGTCGTTCTCTGTTTAATTTTACATTGTTCAGTGTAGGTCACTGTTTTATTGTACTGTATTTAATGTCGTTCTCTGTTTAATTTTACATTGTTCACTGTAGGGCACTGATTCATTGTACTGTATTTAATGTCGTTCTCTGTTTAATTTTACATTGTTCACTGTAGGGCACTGTTTCATTGTACCGTATTTAATGTCGGGCTATGGTTAATTTTACATTGCTCAGTGTAGGGCACTGTTTCAGTGTACCATATTTAATGTCGTGCTCTGTTTAATTTTACCTTGCTCAGTGGAGGGCACTGTTACATTGTACTGTATTTAATGTCGTGCTCTGTTTAATTTTACCTTGTTCACTGTAGGGCACTCTTTCATTGTCCCGTATTTAATGTCGGGCTCTGTTTAATTTTACATTATTCAGTGTAGGGCACTGTTTCATTGTACAGTCTTTAATGTCGGGCTCTGTTTAATTTTACATTGTTCACTGTAGTGCACTGTTTCATTGTGCTGTATTTAATGTCGGGCTCTGTTTAATTTTACCTTGTTTAGTGTAGGGCAGTGTTTCATTTTACCGTATTTAATGTCGGGCTGTGTTTAACTTTACATTGTTCACTGTAGGGCATTGTTTCATTGTGCTGTATTTAATGTTGGGCTCTGTTTAATTTTACATTGTTCACTGTTGGGCACTGTTTCATTGTCCCGTAATTAATGTCGGGCTCTGTTTAATTTTACATTATTCAGTGTAGGGCACTGTTTCATTGTACTGTCTTTAATGTCGGGCTCTGTTTAATTTTGCCTTGTTTACTGTAGGTCACTGTTTCATTGGACTGTATTTAATGCCGGGCTGTGTTTAATTTTGCATTGTTCAGTGTAGGGCACTGTTTCATTGTACCGTATTTAATGTCGGGCTCTGTTTAATTTTACCTTGTTCAGTGTAGGGCACTGTTTCATTGTACCGTATTTAATGTCGGGCTGTGTTTAATGTTACATTGTTCCGTGTAGGGCACTGTTTCATTGTAACGTATTTAATGCCGGGCTGTGTTTAATTTTACCTTGTTCAGTGTAGGGCACTGTTTCACTGTACCGTATTTAATGTTGGGCTGTGTTTAATTGTAAATTGTTCACTGTAGGGCAATGTTTCATTGTACTGTATTTAATGTCGGGCTCTGTTTAATTTTACCTTGTTCAGTGTAGGGCACTGTTTCATTGTACCGTATTTAATGTCGGGCTATGTTTAATTTTACATTGTTCAGTGTAGGGCACTGTTTCATTGTAACGTATTTAATGTCGGGCTGTGTTTAATTTTACCTTGTTCAGTGTAGGGCACTGTTTCACTGTACCGTATTTAATGTTGGGCTGTGTTTAATTGTACATTGTTCACTGTAGGGCACTGTTTCATTGTACCGTATTTAATGTTGGGCTGTGTTTAATTTTACCTTGCTCAGTGGAGGGCACTGTTTCATTGTACCGTATTTAATGTCGTGCTCTGATTAATTTTACATTGTTCACTGTAGGGCACTGTTTCATTGTACCGTATTTAATGTCGGGCTATGTTTAATTTTACATTGTTCACTGTAGGTCACTGTTTCATTGTACTGTATTTAATGTCGGGCTGTGTTTAATTTTAACTTGCTCAGTGTAGGGCACTGTTACATTGTACTGTATTTAATGTCGTTCTCTGTTTAATTTTACCTTGTTCAGTGTAGGGCACTGTTTCACTGTACCGTATTTAATGTTGGGCTGTGTTTAATTGTAAATTGTTCACTGTAGGGCAATGTTTCATTGTACTGTATTTAATGTCGGGCTCTGTTTAATTTTACCTTGTTCAGTGTAGGGCACTGTTTCATTGTACCGTATTTAATGTCGGGCTGTGTTTAATTTTACATTGTTCAGTGTAGGGCACTGTTTCATTGTAACGTATTTAATGTCGGGCTGTGTTTAATTTTACCTTGTTCAGTGTAGGGCACTGTTTCATTGTACCGTATTTAATGTTGGGCTGTGTTTAATTGTACATTGTTCACTGTAGGGCACTGTTTCATTGTACCGTATTTAATGTTGGGCTGTGTTTAATTTTACCTTGCTCAGTGGAGGGCACTGTTTCATTGTACCGTATTTAATGTCGTGCTCTGTTTAATTTTACATTGTTCACTGTAGGGCACTGTTTCATTGTACCGTATTTAATGTCGGGCTATGTTTAATTTTACATTGTTCACTGTAGGTCACTGTTTCATTGTACTGTATTTAATGTCGGGCTGTGTTTAATTTTAACTTGCTCAGTGTAGGGCACTGTTACATTGTACTGTATTGAATGTCGTTCTCTGTTTAATTTTACCTTGTTCAGTGTAGGGCACTGTTTCACTGTACCGTATTTAATGTTGGGCTCTGTTTAATTGTAAATTGTTCACTGTAGGGCAATGTTTCATTGTACTGTATTTAATGTCGGGCTCTGTTTAATTTTACCTTGTTCAGTGTAGGGCACTGTTACATTGTACTGTATTTAATGTCGTTCTCTGTTTAATTTTACCTTGTTGCTTGTAGGGCACTGTTTCATTTTACTGTATTTAATGTCGGGCTGTGTTTAATTTTACATTGTTGCTGGTAGGGCACTGATTCATTGTACCGTATTTAATGTCGGGCTGTGTTTAATTTTACATTGTTCACTGTAGGGCACTGTTTCATTGTACCGTATTTACTGTCGGGCTGTGTTTAATTGTACACTGTTCACTGTAGGGCACTGTTTCATTGTACCGTATTTAATGTCGGGCTCTGTTTAATTTTACCTTGTTCAGTGTAGGGCACTGTTTCATTGTACCGTATTTAATGTCGGGCTCTGTTTAATTTTACCTTGTTCAGTGTAGGGCACTGTTTCACTGTACCGTATTTAATGTTGAGCTGTGTTTAATTGTACATTGTTCACTGTAGGGCACTGTTTCATTGTACTGTATTTAATGTCGGGCTCTGTTTAATTTTACCTTGTTCAGTGTAGGGCACTGTTTCATTGTACCGTATTTAATGTCGGGCTGTGTTTAATTTTACATTGTTCAGTGTAGGGCACTGATTCATTGTACCGTATTTAATGTCGGGCTGTGTTTAATTTTACCTTGTTCAGTGTAGGGCACTGTTTCATTGTACCGTATTTAATTTCGGGCTGTGTTTAATTGTACATTGTTCACTGTAGAGCACTGTTTCATTGTACTGTATTTAATGTCGTGCTCTGTTTAATTTTACATTGTTCACTGTAGGGCACTGTTTCATTGTACCGTATTTAATGTTGGGCTCTGTCTAATTTTACCTTGTTCACTGTTGGGCACTGTTTCGTTGTCCCGTATTTAATGTCGGGCTCTGTTTAATTTTACCTTGTTTAGTGTAGGGCAGTGTTTCATTTTACCGTATTTAATGTCGGGCTGTGTTTAACTTTACATTGTTCACTGTAGGGCATTGTTTCATTGTGCTGTATTTAATGTCGGGCTGTGTTTAACTTTACATTGTTCACTGTAGGGCATTGTTTCATTGTACCGTATTTAATGTCGGGCTCTGTTTAATTTTACATTGTTCAGTGTAGGGCACTGTTTCATTGTACCGTATTTAATGTCGGGCTGTGTTTAAGTTTACATTGTTCAGTGTAGGGCACTGTTTCTTTGTACTGTATTTAATGTCGGGCTGTGTTTAATTGTACATTGTTCAGTGTAGGGCACTGTTTCATTGTACTGTATTTAATGCCGTGCTCTGTTTAATTTTACATTGTTCACTGTAGGGCACTGTTTCATTGTACCGTATTTAATGTTGGGCTCTGTCTAATTTTACCTTGTTCAGTGTAGGGCACTGTTTCATTGTACCGTATTTAAAGTCGGGCTCTGTTTAATTTTACCTTGTTCAGTGTAGGGCACTGATTCATTGTACCGTATTTAATGTCGGGCTGTGTTTAAGTTTACATTGTTCAGTGTAGGGCACTGATTCATTGTACCGTATTTAATGTCGGGCTGTGTTTAAGTTTACATTGTTCAGTGTAGGGCACTGTTTCATTGTACTGTATTTAATGTCGGGCTGTGTTTAATTTTACATAGTTCAGTGCAGGGCACTGTTTCACTGTACCGTATTTAATGTCGGGCTCTGTTTAATTGTACATTGTTCAGTGTAGGGCACTGTTTCATTTTACCGTATTTAATGTCGGGCTGTGTTTAATTTTACCTTGTTCAGTGTAGGGCACTGTTTCATTGTACCGTATTTAATGTCTGGCTGTGTTTAATTGTACATTGTTCACTGTAGGGCACTGTTTCATTGTACCGTATTTAATGTCGGGCTGTCTTTAATTGTACATTGTTCACTGTAGGGCACTGTTTCATTGTACTGTATTTAATGTCGTGCTCTGTTTAATTTTACATTGTTCACTGTAGGGCACTGTTTCATTGTACCGTATTTAATGTTGGGCTCTGTTTAATTTTACCTTGTTCACTGTCGGGCACTGTTTCGTTGTCCCGTATTTAAGTCGGGCTCTGATTAATGTTACATTATTCAGTGTAGGTCACTGTTTCATTGTACTGTATTTAATACCGGGCTGTGTTTAATGTTACATTGTTCAGTGTAGGGCACTGTTTCATTGTACTGTATTTAATGTCGGGCTCTGTTTAATTTTACATTGTTCACTATAGGGCACTGATTCATTGTACTGTATTTAATGTCGGGCTCTGTTTAATTTTACCTTGTTCAGTGTAGGGCACTGTTTCATTGTGCTGTATTTAATGTCGGGCTCTGTTTAATTTTACCTTGTTCACTGTAGGGCACTGATTCATTGTACTGTATTTAATGTCGGGCTCTGTTTAATTTTACCTTGTTCAGTGTAGGGCACTGTTTCATTGTACTGTATTTAATGTCGGGCTCTGTTTAAATTTACCCTGTTCAGTGTAGGGCACTGTTTCATTTTACCGTATTTAATGTCGGGCTGTGTTTAACTTTACATTGTTCACTGTAGGGCATTGTTTCATTGTGCTGTATTTAATGTTGGGCTCTGTTTAATTTTACCTTGTTCACTGTTGTGCACTGTTTCATTGTCCCGTATTTAATGTCGGGCTGTGTTTAATTGTACATTGTTCACTGTAGGGCACTGATTCATTGCACCGTATTTAATGTCGTGCTCTGTTTAATTTTACATTGTTCACTGTAGGGCACTGTTTCATTGTCCCGTATTTAATGTCGGGCTCTGTTTAATTTTACATTATTCAGTGTAGGTCACTGTTTCATTGTACTGTATTTAATACCGGGCTGTGTTTAATTTTACATTGTTCAGTGTAGGGCACTGATTCATTGTACCGTATTTAATGTCGGGCTGTGTTTAAGTTTACGTTGTTCAGTGTAGGGCACTGTTTCATTGTACTGTATTTAATGTCGGGCTCTGTTTAATTTTGCGTTGTTTACTGTAGGTCACTGTTTCATTGTACTGTATTTAATGTCGGGCTCTGTTTTATTTTACATTGTTCACATTAGGGCCCTGTTTCATTGTACTGTATTTAATGTCGGGCTCTGTTTAATTTTACGTTGTTCACTGTAGGGCACTGTTTCATTGTACCGTATATAATGTCGGGTTCTGTTTAATTTTACATTGTTGCTGGTAGGGCACTGATTCATTGTACCGTATTTAATGTCGGGCTGTGTTTAATTTTACATTGTTCACTGTAGGGCACTGTTTCATTGTAACTTTTTAATGTCGGGCTCTGTTTAATTTTACCTTGTTCAGTGTAGGGCACTGTTTCATTGTACCGTATTTACTGTCGGGCTGTGTTTAATTGTACATTGTTCACTGTAGGGCACTGTTTCATTGTACCGTATTTAATGTCGGGCTGTGTTTAATTGTACATTGTTCACTGTAGGGCACTGTTTCATTGTACTGTATTTAATGTCGGGCTCTGTTTAATTTTACCTTGTTCAGTGTAGGGCACTGTTTCATTGTATCGTATTTAATATCGGGCTGTGTTTAATTTTACCTTGTTCAGAGTAGGGCACTGTTTCATATTACCGTATTTAATGTCGGGCTGTGTTTGATTGTACATTGTTCACTGTAGGACACTGTTTCATTGTACCGTATTTAATGTTGGGCTGTGTTTAATTTTACCTTGCTCAGTGGAGGGCACTGTTACATTGTACTGTATTTAATGTCGGGCTCTGTTTAATTTTACCTCGTTGCTTGTAGGGCACTGTTTCATTGTACTGTATTTAATGTCGGGCTCTGTTTAATTTTACCTTGTTCACTGTAGGGCACTGTTTCATTGTACTGTATTTAATGTCGGGCTCTGTTTAATTTTACCTTGTTCACTGTAGGTCACTGTTTCATTGTACTGTATTTAATGTCGGGCTTTGTTTAATTTTCCCTTGTTCAGTGTAGGGCACCGTTTCATTTTACCGTATTTAATGTTGGGCTCTGTTTAATTTTACATTATTCAGTGTAGGGCACTGTTTCATTGTACAGTCTTTAATGTCGGGCTCTGTTTAATTTTGCCTTGTTTACTGTAGGTCACTGTTTCATTGTACTGTATTTAATGCCGGGCTGTGTTTAATTTAACATTGTTCAGTGTAGGGCACTGTTTCATTTTACCGTATTTAATGTCGGGCTGTGTTTAATTTTACCTTGTTCAGTGTAGGGCACTGTTTCATTGTACCGTATTTAATGTCGGGCTGTGTTCAATTGTACATTGTTCACTGTAGGGCACTGTTTCATTGTACCGTATTTAATGTCGGGCTATGTTTAATTTTACCTTGCTCAGTGGAGGACACTGTTACATTGTACTGTATTTAATGTCGTGCTCTGTTTAATCTAAAATTGTTCACTGTCGGGCACTGTTTCGTTGTCCCGTATTTAATGTCGCGCTCTGTTTAATGTTACATTGTTCAGTGTAGGGCACTTTTTCATTGTACCGAATTTAATGTCGGGCTCTGTTTAATTTTGCCTTGTTTACTGTAGGTCACTGTTTCATTGTACTGTATTTAATGTCGGGCTCTGTTTAATTTTACCTTGTTCAGTGTAGGGCACTGTTTCCTTGTACCGTATTTAATGTCGGGCTCTGTTTAAATATACCTTGTTCAGTGTAGGGCACTGTTTCATTTTACCGTATTTAATGTCGGGCTGTGTTTAACTTTACATTGTTCACTGTAGGGCATTGTTTCATTGTGCTGTATTTAATGTTGGGCTCTGTTTAATTTTACCTTGTTCACTGTTGGGCACTGTTTCATTGTCCCGTACTTAATGTCGGGCGCTGTTTAATTTTACATTATTCAGTGTAGGGCACTGTTTCATTGTACTGTCTTTAATGTCGGGCAGTGTTTAATTTTACATTGTTCAGTGTAGGGCACTGATTCATTGTACTGTATTTAATGTCGGGCTCTGTTTAATTTTACATTGTTCAGTGTAGGGCACTGTTTCACTGTACCGTATTTAATGTCGGGCTCTGTTTAATTTTACATTGTTCAGTGTAGGGCACTGTTTCATTGTACCGTATTTACTGTCGGGCTGTGTTTCATTGTACATTGTTCAATGTAGGGCACTGTTTCATTGTACTGTATTTAATGTCGGGCTCTGTTTAATTTTACCTTGTTCACTGTAGGTCACTGTTTCATTGTACTGTATTTAATGTCGGGCTTTGTTTAATTTTCCCTTGTTCAGTGTAGGGCACCGTTTCATTTTACCGTATTTAATGTTGGGCTCTGTTTAATTTTACCTTGTTCACTGTCGGGCACTGTTTCATTGTCCCGTATTTAATGTCGGGCTCTGTTTAATTTTACATTATTCAGTGTAGGGCACTGTTTCATTGTACAGTCTTTAATGTCGGGCTCTGTTTAATTTTGCCTTGTTTACTGTAGGTCACTGTTTCATTGTACTGTATTTAATGCCGGGCTGTGTTTAATTTAACATTGTTCAGTGTAGGGCACTGTTTCATTTTACCGTATTTAATGTCGGGCTGTGTTTAATTTTACCTTGTTCAGTGTAGGGCACTGTTTCATTGTACCGTATTTAATGTCGGGCTGTGTTCAATTGTACATTGTTCACTGTAGGGCACTGTTTCATTGTACCGTATTTAATGTCGGGCTATGTTTAATTTTACCTTGCTCAGTGGAGGACACTGTTACATTGTACTGTATTTAATGTCGTGCTCTGTTTAATCTAAAATTGTTCACTGTAGGGCACTGTTTCATTGTCCCGTATTTAATGTTGGGCTCTGTTTAATTTTACCTTGTTCACTGTCGGGCACTGTTTCGTTGTCCCGTATTTAATGTCGCGCTCTGTTTAATGTTACATTGTTCAGTGTAGGGCACTTTTTCATTGTACCGAATTTAATGTCGGGCTCTGTTTAATTTTGCCTTGTTTACTGTAGGTCACTGTTTCATTGTACTGTATTTAATGTCGGGCTCTGTTTAATTTTACCTTGTTCAGTGTAGGGCACTGTTTCCTTGTACCGTATTTAATGTCGGGCTCTGTTTAAATATACCTTGTTCAGTGTAGGGCACTGTTTCATTTTACCGTATTTAATGTCGGGCTGTGTTTAACTTTACATTGTTCACTGTAGGGCATTGTTTCATTGTGCTGTATTTAATGTTGGGCTCTGTTTAATTTTACCTTGTTCACTGTTGGGCACTGTTTCATTGTCCCGTACTTAATGTCGGGCGCTGTTTAATTTTACATTATTCAGTGTAGGGCACTGTTTCATTGTACTGTCTTTAATGTCGGGCTGTGTTTAATTTTACATTGTTCAGTGTAGGGCACTGATTCATTGTACTGTATTTAATGTCGGGCTCTGTTTAATTTTACATTGTTCAGTGTAGGGCACTGTTTCCTTGTACCGTATTTAATGTCGGGCTCTGTTTAAATATACCTTGTTCAGTGTAGGGCACTGTTTCATTTTACCGTATTTAATGTCGGGCTGTGTTTAACTTTACATTGTTCACTGTAGGGCATTGTTTCATTGTGCTGTATTTAATGTTGGGCTCTGTTTAATTTTACCTTGTTCACTGTTGGGCACTGTTTCATTGTCCCGTACTTAATGTCGGGCGCTGTTTAATTTTACATTATTCAGTGTAGGGCACTGTTTCATTGTACTGTCTTTAATGTCGGGCTGTGTTTAATTTTACATTGTTCAGTGTAGGGCACTGATTCATTGTACTGTATTTAATGTCGGGCTCTGTTTAATTTTACATTGTTCAGTGTAGGGCACTGTTTCACTGTACCGTATATAATGTCGGGCTCTGTTTAATTTTACATTGTTCAGTGTAGGGCACTGTTTCATTGTACCGTATTTACTGTCGGGCTGTGTTTCATTGTACATTGTTCAATGTAGGGCACTGTTTCATTGTACCGTATTTAATGTCGGGCAGTGTTTTATTTTACATTGTTCACTGTAGGGCACTGTTTCATTGTACCGTATTTAATGTCGGGCTCTGTTTAATTTTACCAAGTTCAGTGTAGGGCACTGTTTCATTGTACTGTATTTAATGTCGTGCTCTGTTTAATTTTACATTGTTCACTGTAGGGCACTGTTTCATTGTACCGTATTTAATGTCGGGCTATGTTTAATTTTACATTGTTCACTGTAGGTCACTGTTTCATTGTACTGTATTTAATGTAGGTCTGTGTTTAATTTTACATTCTTCACTGTAGGGCACTGTTTCATTGTACTGTATTTAATGTTGGGCTCTGTTTCATTTTGCCTTGTTTACTGTAGGGCACTGTTTCACTGTACCGTATTTATTGTCGGGCTGTGTTTAATTTTACCTTGTTTACTGTAGGGCATTGTTTCATTGTACTGTATTTAATGTCGGGCTCTGTTTAATTTTACCTTGTTCAGTGTAGGGCACCGTTTCATTGTACCGTATTTAATGTCGGGCTGTGTTTAATTGTACATTGTTCACTGTGGGGCAGTGTTTCATTTTACTGTATTTAATGTCGGGCTCTGTTTAATTTTACCTTGTTCAGTGTCGGGCACTGTTTCATTGTACCGTATTTAATGTCGAGCTTTGTTTAATTTTACATTGTTCAGTGTAGGGCACTGTTTCATTGTACTTTATTTAATGTCGGGCTCTGTTTAATTTTACATTGTTCACTGTAGGGCACTGTTTCATTGTACCGTATTTAATGTCGGGCACTGTTTAATTTTACATTGTTCACTGTAGGGCACTGTTTCATTGTACCGTATTTAATGTCGGGCTGTGTTTAATTGTACATTGTTCACTGTAGGGCACTGTTTCATTGTACCGTATTTAATGTCGGGCTGTGTTTAATTGTACATTGTTCACTGTAGGGCACTGTTTCATTGTACTGTATTTAATGTCGGGCTGTGTTTAATTGTACATTGTTCACTGTAGGGCACTGTTTCATTTTACTGTATTTAATGTCGGGCTCTGTTTCATTTTACCTTGTTCAGTGTAGGGAACTGTTTCATTGTACCGTATTTAATGTCGGGCTCTGTTTAATTGTGCCTTGTTCAGTGTAGGACACTGTTTCATTTTGCCGTATTTAATGTCGGGCTGTGTTTAATTGTACATTGTTCACTGTAGGGCACTGTTTCATTGTGCCGTATTTAATGTTGGGCTCTGTTTAATTTTACATTGTTCAGTGTAGGGCACTGTTTCATTGTACCGTATTTAATGTCGGGCTGTGTTTAATTTTACCTTGCTCAGTGGACGGCACTGTTACAGTGTACTGTATTTAATGTCGTGCTCTGTTTAATTTTACATTGTTCACTGTCGGGCACTGTTTCATTGTCCCGTATTTAATGTCGGGCTCTGTTTAATGTTACATTGTTCAGTGTAGGTCACTGTTTCATTGTACTGTATTTAATGTCGGGCTGTGTTTAATTTTAAATTGTTCAGTGTAGGGCACTGTTTCATTGTACTGTATTTAATGTTGGGTCTGTTTAATTTTACCTTGTTCAGTGTAGGGCACTGTTTCATTGTACTGTATTTAATGTCGGGCTCTGTTAAATTTTGCCTTGTTTACTGTAGGTCACTGTTTCATTGTACCGTATTTAATGTCGGGCTGTGTTTAATTTTACCTTGCTCAGTGGAGGGCACTGTTACATTGTACTGTATTTAATGTCGGGCTCTGTTTAATTTTGCCTTGTTTACTGTAGGTCACTGTTTCATTGTACTGTATTTAATGTCGGGCTCTGTTTAATTTTACCTTGTTCAGTGTAGGGCACTGTTTCATTGTACCGTATTTAATGTCGGGCTCTGTTTAATTTTACCTTGTTTACTGTAGGTCACTGTTTCATTGTACCGTATTTAATGTCGGGCTGTGTTTAATTTTACCTTGCTCAGTGGAGGGCACTGTTACATTGTACTGTATTTAATGTCGGGCTCTGTTTAATTTTGCCTTGTTTACTGTAGGTCACTGTTTCATTGTACTGTATTTAATGTCCGGCTCTGTTTAATTTTACCTTGTTCAGTGTCGGGCACTGTTTCATTGTACCGTATTTAATGTCGAGCTTTGTTTAATTTTACATTGTTCAGTGTAGGGCACTGTTTCATTGTACTGTATTTAATGTCGGGCTCTGTTTAATTTTACATTGTTCACTGTAGGGCACTGTTTCATTGTACCGTATTTAATGTCGGGCTGTGTTTAATTGTACATTGTTCACTGTAGGGCACTGTTTCATTGTACCGTATTTAATGTCGGGCTGTGTTTAATTGTACATTGTTCACTGTAGGGCACTGTTTCATTGTACTGTATTTAATGTCGGGCTGTGTTTAATTTTGCCTTTTTTACTGTAGGTCACTGTTTCATTGTACTGTATTTAATGTCGGGCTCTGTTTAATTTTACATTGTTCAGTGTAGGGCACTGTTTCATTTTACCGTATTTAATGTCGGGCTGTGTTTAATTTTACATTGTTCACTGTCGGGCATTGTTTCATTGTACTGTATTTAATGTCGGGCTCTGTTTAATTTTGCCTTTTTTACTGTAGGTCACTGTTTCATTGTACTGTATGTAATGTCGGGCTCTGTTTAATTTTACATTGTTCAGTGTAGGGCACTGTTTCATTGTACCGTATTTAATGTCGGGCTCTGTTTAATTTTACCTTGTTCAGTGTAGGGCACTGTTTCCTTGTACCGTATTTAATGTCGGGCTCTGTTTAAATATACCTTGTTCAGTGTAGGGCACTGTTTCATTTTACCGTATTTAATGTCGGGCTGTGTTTAACTTTACATTGTTCACTGTAGGGCATTGTTTCATTGTGCTGTATTTAATGTTGGGCTCTGTTTAATTTTACCTTGTTCACTGTTGGGCAATGTTTCATTGTCCCGTACTTAATGTCGGGCTCTGTTTAATTTTACATTATTCAGTGTAGGGCACTGTTTCATTGTACTGTCTTTAATGTTGGGCTGTGTTTAATTTTACATTGTTCAGTGTAGGGCACTGATTCATTGTACTGTATTTAATGTCGGGCTCTGTTTAATTTTACATTGTTCAGTGTAGGGCACTGTTTCACTGTACCGTATTTAATGTCGGGCTCTGTTTAATTTTACATTGTTCAGTGTAGGGCACTGTTTCATTGTACCGTATTTACTGTCGGGCTGTGTTTCATTGTACATTGTTCAATGTAGGGCACTGTTTCATTGTACCGTATTTAATGTCGGGCAGTGTTTTATTTTACATTGATCACTGTAGGGCACTGTTTCATTGTACCGTATTTAATGCCGGGCTCTGTTTAATTTTACATTGTTCACTGTAGGGCACTGTTTCAATGTACCGTATTTAATGTCGGGCTATGTTTAATTTTACATTGTTCACTGTAGGTCACTGTTTCATAGTACTGTATTGAATGTAGGTCTGTGTTTAATTTTACATTCTTCACTGTAGGGCATTGTTTCATTGTGCTGTATTTAATGTTGGGCTCTGTTTAATTTTACCTTGTTCACTGTCGGGCACAGTTTCATTGTCCCTTATTTAATGTCGGGCTCTGTTTAATGTTACATTGTTCAGTGTAGGGCACTGTTCCATTGTACTGTATTTAATGTTCGGCTCTGTTTCATTTTGCCTTGTTTACTGTAGGGCACTGTTTCACTGTACCGTATTTATTGTCGGGCTGTGTTTAATTTTACCTTGTTTACTGTAGGGCATTGTTTCATTGTACTGTATTTAATGCCGAGCTCTGTTTAATTTTACCTTGTTCAGTGTAGGGCACCGTTTCATTGTACCGTATTTAATGTCGAGCTTTGTTTAATTTTACATTGTTCAGTGTAGGGCACTGTTTCATTGTACTGTATTTAATGTCGGGCTCTGTTTAATTTTACATTGTTCACTGTAGGGCACTGTTTCATTGTACCGTATTTAATGTCGGGCACTGTTTAATTTTACATTGTTCACTGTCGGGCACTGTTTCATTGTACCGTATTTAATGTCGGGCTGTGTTTAATTGTACATTGTTCACTGTAGGGCACTGTTTCATTGTACCGTATTTAATGTCGGGCTGTGTTTAATTGTACATTGTTCACTGTAGGGCACTGTTTCATTGTACTGTATTTAATGTCGGGCTCTGTTTAATTTTGCCTTGTTTACTGTAGGTCACTGTTTCATTGTACTGTATTTAATGTCGGGCTCTGTTTAATTTTACCTTGCTCAGTGGAGGGCACTGTTACATTGTACTGTATTTAATGTCGGGCTCTGTTTAATTTTGCCTTGTTTACTGTAGGTCACTGTTTCATTGTACTGTATTTAATGTCGGGCTCTGTTTAATTTTACCTTGTTCAGTGTAGGGCACTGTTTCATTGTACCGTATTTAATGTCGGGCTCTGTTTAATTTTACCTTGTTTACTGTAGGTCACTGTTTCATTGTACCGTATTTAATGTCGGGCTGTGTTTAATTTTACCTTGCTCAGTGGAGGGCACTGTTACATTGTACTGTATTTAATGTCGGGCTGTGTTTAATTTTACCTTGTTCAGTGTAGGGCACTGTTTCATTGTACTGTATTTAATGTCGGGCTCTGTTTAATTTTGCCTTGTTTACTGTAGGTCACTGTTTCATTGTACTGTATTTAATGTCCGGCTCTGTTTAATTTTACCTTGTTCAGTGTCGGGCACTGTTTCATTGTACCGTATTTAATGTCGAGCTTTGTTTAATTTTACATTGTTCAGTGTAGGGCACTGTTTCATTGTACTGTATTTAATGTCGGGCTCTGTTTAATTTTACATTGTTCACTGTAGGGCACTGTTTCATTGTACCGTATTTAATGTCGGGCTGTGTTTAATTGTACATTGTTCACTGTAGGGCACTGTTTCATTGTACCGTATTTAATGTCGGGCTGTGTTTAATTGTACATTGTTCACTGTAGGGCACTGTTTCATTGTACTGTATTTAATGTCGGGCTGTGTTTAATTTTGCCTTTTTTACTGTAGGTCACTGTTTCATTGTACTGTATTTAATGTCGGGCTCTGTTTAATTTTACATTGTTCAGTGTAGGGCACTGTTTCATTTTACCGTATTAAATGTCGGGCTGTGTTTAATTTTACATTGTTCACTGTAGGGCATTGTTTCATTGTGCTGTATTTAATGTCGGGCTCTGTTTAATTTTACCTTGTTCAGTGTAGGGCACTGTTTCATTGTACCGTATTTAATGTCGGGCTCTGTTTAATTTTACCTTGTTCAGTGTAGGGCACTGTTTCATTTTACCGTATTTAATGTCGGGCTGTGTTTAATTTTACATTGTTCACTGTCGGGCATTGTTTCATTGTACTGTATTTAATGTCGGGCTCTGTTTAATTTTGCCTTTTTTACTGTAGGTCACTGTTTCATTGTACTGTATGTAATGTCGGGCTCTGTTTAATTTTACATTGTTCAGTGTAGGGCACTGTTTCATTGTACCGTATTTAATGTCGGGCTCTGTTTAATTTTACCTTGTTCAGTGTAGGGCACTGTTTCCTTGTACCGTATTTAATGTCGGGCTCTGTTTAAATATACCTTGTTCAGTGTAGGGCACTGTTTCATTTTACCGTATTTAATGTCGGGCTGTGTTTAACTTTACATTGTTCACTGTAGGGCATTGTTTCATTGTGCTGTATTTAATGTTGGGCTCTGTTTAATTTTACCTTGTTCACTGTTGGGCAATGTTTCATTGTCCCGTACTTAATGTCGGGCTCTGTTTAATTTTACATTATTCAGTGTAGGGCACTGTTTCATTGTACTGTCTTTAATGTTGGGCTGTGTTTAATTTTACATTGTTCAGTGTAGGGCACTGATTCATTGTACTGTATTTAATGTCGGGCTCTGTTTAATTTTACATTGTTCAGTGTAGGGCACTGTTTCACTGTACCGTATTTAATGTCGGGCTCTGTTTAATTTTACATTGTTCAGTGTAGGGCACTGTTTCATTGTACCGTATTTACTGTCGGGCTGTGTTTCATTGTACATTGTTCAATGTAGGGCACTGTTTCATTGTACCGTATTTAATGTCGGGCAGTGTTTTATTTTACATTGTTCACTGTAGGGCACTGTTTCATTGTACCGTATTTAATGTCGGGCTCTGTTTAATTTTACCAAGTTCAGTGTAGGGCACTGTTTCATTGTACTGTATTTAATGTCGTGCTCTGTTTAATTTTACATTGTTCACTGTAGGGCACTGTTTCAATGTACCGTATTTAATGTCGGGCTATGTTTAATTTTACATTGTTCACTGTAGGTCACTGTTTCATAGTACTGTATTGAATGTAGGTCTGTGTTTAATTTTACATTCTTCACTGTAGGGCATTGTTTCATTGTGCTGTATTTAATGTTGGGCTCTGTTTAATTTTACCTTGTTCACTGTCGGGCACAGTTTCATTGTCCCTTATTTAATGTCGGGCTCTGTTTAATGTTACATTGTTCAGTGTAGGGCACTGTTCCATTGTACTGTATTTAATGTTGGGCTCTGTTTCATTTTGCCTTGTTTACTGTAGGGCACTGTTTCACTGTACCGTATTTATTGTCGGGCTGTGTTTAATTTTACCTTGTTTACTGTAGGGCATTGTTTCATTGTACTGTATTTAATGCCGAGCTCTGTTTAATTTTACCTTGTTCAGTGTAGGGCACCGTTTCATTGTACCGTATTTAATGTCGAGCTTTGTTTAATTTTACATTGTTCAGTGTAGGGCACTGTTTCATTGTACTGTATTTAATGTCGGGCACTGTTTAATTTTACATTGTTCACTGTCGGGCACTGTTTCATTGTACCGTATTTAATGTCGGGCTGTGTTTAATTGTACATTGTTCACTGTAGGGCACTGTTTCATTGTACCGTATTTAATGTCGGGCTGTGTTTAATTGTACATTGTTCACTGTAGGGCACTGTTTCATTGTACTGTATTTAATGTCGGGCTGTGTTTAATTGTACATTGTTCACTGTAGGGCACTGTTTCATTTTACTATATTTAATGTCGGGCTCTGTTTCATTTTACCTTGTTCAGTGTAGGGAACTGTTTCATTGTACCGTATTTAATGTCGGGCTCTGTTTAATTGTGCCTTGTTCAGTGTAGGACACTGTTTCATTTTGCCGTATTTAATGTCGGGCTGTGTTTAATTGTACATTGTTCACTGTAGGGCACTGTTACATTGTGCCGTATTTAATGTTGGGCTCTGTTTAATTTTACATTGTTCAGTGTAGGGCACTGTTTCATTGTACCGTATTTAATGTCGGGCTGTGTTTAATTTTACCTTGCTCAGTGGAGGGCACTGTTACATTGTACTGTATTTAATGTCGGGCTCTGTTTAATTTTGCCTTGTTTACTGTAGGTCACTGTTTCATTGTACTGTATTTAATGTCGGGCTCTGTTTAATTTTACCTTGTTCAGTGTAGGGCACTGTTTCATTGTACCGTATTTAATGTCGGGCTCTGTTTAATTTTACCTTGTTTACTGTAGGTCACTGTTTCATTGTACCGTATTTAATGTCGGGCTGTGTTTAATTTTACCTTGCTCAGTGGAGGGCACTGTTACATTGTACTGTATTTAATGTCGGGCTCTGTTTAATTTTGCCTTGTTTACTGTAGGTCACTGTTTCATTGTACTGTATTTAATGTCGGGCTCTGTTTAATTTTACGTTGTTCAGTGTCGGGCACTGTTTCATTGTACCGTATTTAATGTCGAGCTTTGTTTAATTTTACATTGTTCAGTGTAGGGCACTGTTTCATTGTACTGTATTTAATGTCGGGCTCTGTTTAATTTTACATTGTTCACTGTAGGGCACTGTTTCATTGTACTGTATTTAATGTCGGGCTGTGTTTAATTGTACATTGTTCACTGTAGGGCACTGTTTCATTGTACCGTATTTAATGTCGGGCTGTGTTTAATTGTACATTGTTCACTGTAGGGCACTGTTTCATTGTACTGTATTTAATGTTGGGCTGTGTTTACTTGTACATTGTTCACTGTAGGGCACTGTTTCATTTTACTGTATTTAATGTCGGGCTCTGTTTAATTTTGCCTTGTTTACTGTAGGTCACTGTTTCATTGTACCGTATTTAATGTCGGGCTGTGTTTAATTTTACCTTGCTCAGTGGAGGGCACTGTTACATTGTACTGTATTTAATGTCGGGCTCTGTTTAATTTTGCCTTGTTTACTGTAGGTCACTGTTTCATTGTACTGTATTTAATGTCGGGCTCTGTTTAATTTTGCCTTGTTCACTGTCGGGCACTGTTTCATTGTCCCGTATTTAATGTCGGGCTCTGTTTAATGTTACATTGTTCACTGTAGGTCACTGTTTCATTGTACTGTATTTAATGTTGGGCTCGGTTTAATTTTACCTTGTTCAGTGTAGGGCACTGTTTCATTGTACTGTATTTAATGTCGTGCTCTGTTTAATTTTGCCTTGTTTACTGTAGGTCACTGTTTCATTGTACCGTATTTAATGTCGGGCTGTGTTTAATTTTACCTTGCTCAGTGGAGGGCACTGTTACATTGTACTGTATTTAATGTCGGGCTCTGTTTAATTTTGCCTTGTTTACTGTAGGTCACTGTTTCATTGTACTGTATTTAATGTCGGGCTCTGTTTAATTTTACCTTGTTCAGTGTAGGGCACTGTTTCATTGTACCGTATTTAATGTCGGGCTCTGTTTAATTTTACCTTGTTCAGTGTAGGGCACTGTTTCATTTTACCGTATTTAATGTCGGGCTGTGTTTAATTTTACATTGTTCACTGTAGGGCATTGTTTCATTGTGCTGTATTTAATGTCGGGCTCTGTTTAATTTTACATTGTTCAGTGTAGGGCACTGTTTCATTGTACCGTATTTAATGTCGGGCTCTGTTTAATTTTGCCTTTTTTACTGTAGGTCACTGTTTCATTGTACTGTATTTAATGTCGGGCTCTGTTTAATTTTACATTGTTCAGTGTAGGGCATTGTTTCATTGTACTGTATTTAATGTCGGGCTCTGTTTAATTTTACATTGTTCAGTGTAGGGCACTGTTTCATTGTACCGTATTTAATGTCGGGCTCTGTTTAATTTTACATTGTTCACTGTAGGGCATTGTTTCATTGTGCTGTATTTAATGTCGGGCTCTGTTTAATTTTACCTTGTTCAGTGTAGGGCACTGTTTCATTTTACCGTATTTAATGTCGGGCTCTGTTTAATTTTACATTGTTCACTGTAGGGCATTGTTTCATTGTGCTGTATTTAATGTCGGGCTCTGTTTAATTTTACCTTGTTCAGTGTAGGGCACTGTTTCATTTTACCGTATTTAATGTCGGGCTGTGTTTAATTTTACATTGTTCACTGTCGGGCATTGTTTCATTGTACTGTATTTAATGTCGGGCTCTGTTTAATTTTGCCTTTTTTACTGTAGGTCACTGTTTCATTGTACTGTATTTAATATCGGGCTCTGTTTAATTTTACATTGTTCAGTGTAGGGCACTGTTTCATTGTACCGTATTTAATGTCGGGCTCTGTTTAATTTTACATTGTTCAGTGTAGGGCACTGTTTCATTGTACCGTATTTAATGTCGGGCTCTGTTTAATTTTACATTGTTCAGTGTAGGGCACTGTTTCATTGTACCGTATTTAATGTCGGGCTGTGTTTTATTTTACATTGTTCAGTGTACGGCACTGTTTCATTGTACCGTATTTAATGTCGAGGTCTGTTTAATTTTGCCTTGTTTACTGTAGGGCACTGTTTCATTGTACTGTATTTAATGTCGGGCTGTGTTTAATTTTACCTTGTTCAGTGTAGGGCACTGTTTCATTGTACTGTATTTAATGTCGGGCTCTGTTTAATTTTACCTTGTTCAGTGTAGGGCACTGTTTCATTTTACCGTATTTAATGTCGGGCTCTGTTTAATTTTACATTGTTCACTGTAGGGCATTGTTTCATTGTGCTGTATTTAATGTTGGGCTCTGTTTAATTTTACCTTGTTCACTGTCGGGCACTGTTTCATTGTCCCGTATTTAATTTCGGGCTCTGTTTAATTTTACATTGTTCTGTGTAGGGCACTGTTTCATTGTACTGTATTTAATGTCGGGCTCTGTTTAATTTTGCCTTTTTTACTGTAGGTCACTGTTTCATTGTACTGTATTTAATGTCGTGCTCTGTTTAATTTTACATTGTTCAGTGTAGTGCACTGTTTCATTGTACCGTATTTAATGTCGGGCTGTGTTTTATTTTACCTTGTTCACTGTCGGGCACTGTTTCATTGTCCCGTATTTAATGTCGGGCTCTGTTTAATTTTACCTTGTTCAGTGTAGGGCACTGTTTCATTGTGCTGTATTAAATGTCGGGCTCTGTTTAATTTTGCCTTTTTTACTGTAGGTCACTGTTTCATTGTACTGTATTTAATGTAGGGCTCTGTTTATTTTTACATTGTCACTGTAGGGCACTGTTTCACTGTACCGTATTTAATGTCGGGCTCTGTTTAATTTTACATTGTTCACTGTGGGGCACTATTTCATTGTACCGTATTTAATGTCGGGCTGTGTTTAATTTTACTTTGTACACTGTAGGGCACTGTTTCACTGTACCGTATTTAATGTCGGGCTCTGTTTAATTTTACATTGTTGATTGTAGGGCACTGTTTCATTGTACCGTATTTAATGTCGGGTTCTGTTTAATTTTACATTGTTGATTGTAGGGCACCGTTTCATTGTACCGTATTTAATGTCGGGCTCCGTTTAATTTTACATTGTTCAGTGTAGGGCACTGTTTCATTGCACCGTATTTAATGTCTGGCTCTGTTTAATTTGACCTTGTTCACTGTAGGGCACTGTTTCATTGTACTATATTTAATGTCGGGCTCTGTTTAACTTTACTTTGTACACTGTAGGGCACTGTTTCATTGTTCTGTATTTAATAGAACATAGAACATAGAAAATACAGCACAGAACAGGCCCTTCGGCCCACGATGTTGTGCCGAACCTTTGTCCTAGATTAATCATAGATTATCATTGAATTTACAGTGCAGAAGGAGGCCATTCGGCCCTTTGAGTCTGCACCAGCTCTTGGAAAGTGCACCCTACCCAAACTCAACACCTCCACCCAACACCAAGGGCAATTTGGACATTAAGGGCAATTTGTCATTGGCCAATTCACCTTACCCGCACATCTTTGGACTGTGGGTGGAAACCGGAGCACCCGGAGGAAACCCACGCAGACACGGGGAGGACGTGCAGACTCCGCACAGACAATGACCCACGCTGGAATCGAACCTGGGACCATGGATCTGTGAAGCAATTGTGCTATCCACAATGCTACCGTGCTGCCCTTAAGAACAAATACATCTATACTATATCATTTTCCCGTAATCCATGTACCTATCCAACAGCTGCTTGAAGGTCCCTAATGTTTCCGACTCAACTACTTCCACAGGCAGTGCATTCCATGCCCCCACTACTCTCTGGGTAAAGAACCTACCTCTGATATCCCTCCTATATCTTCCACCTTTCACCTTAAATTTATGTCCCCTTGTAATGGTGTGTTCCACCTGGGGAAAGAGTCTCTGACTGTCTACTCTATCTATTCCCCTGATCATCTTATAAACCTCTATCAAGTCGCCCCTCATCCTTCTCCGCTCTAATGAGAAAAGGCCTAGCACCCTCAACCTTTCCTCGTAAGACCTACTCTCCATTCCAGGCAACACCCTGGTAAATCTTCTTTGCACCTTTTCCAGAACTTCCACATCCTTCCTAAAATGAGGCGACCAGAACTGTACACACTACTCCAAATGTGGCCTTACCAAAGTTTTGTACAGCTGCATCATTACCTCATGGCTCTTAAATTCAATCCCTCTGTTAATGAACGCGAGCACACCATAGGCCTTCTTCACAGCTCTATCCACTTGAGTGGCAACTTTCAAAGATGTATGAACATAGACCCCAAGGTCTCTCTGCTCCTCCACAATGCCAAGAACTCTACCGTTAACCCTGTATTCCGCATTCATATTTGTCCTTCCAAAATGGACAACCTCACACTTTTCAGGGTTAAACTCCATTTGCCACTTCTCAGCCCAGCTCTGCATCCTATCTATGTCTCTTTGCAGCCGACAACAGCCCTCCTTACTATCCACAACTCCACCAATCTTCGTATCGTCTGCAAATTTACTGACCCACCCTTCAACTCCCTCATCCAAGTCATTAATGAAAATCACAAACAGCAGAGGACCCAGAACTGATCCCTGCGGTACACCACTGGTAACTGGGATCCAGGCTGAATATTTGCCATCCACCACCACTCTCTGACTTCTATCGGTTAGCCAGTTCGTTATCCAACTGGCCAAATTTCCCACTATCCCATGCCTCCTTATTTTGTGCAGAAGCCTACCATGGGGAACTTTATCAAATGCCTTACTAAAATCCATGTACACTACATCCACTGCTTTACCTTCATCCACATGCTTGGTCACCTCCTCAAAGAATTCAATAAGATTTGTAAGGCAAGACCTACCCCTCACAAATCCGTGCTGACTCTCCCTAATCAAGCAGTGTCTTTCCAGATGCTCAGAAATCCTATCCTTCAGTACCCTTTCCATTACTTTGCCTACCACCGAAGTAAGACTAACTGGCCTGTAATTCCCAGGGTTATCCCTAGTTCCTTTTTTGAACAGGGGCACGACATTCGCCACTCTCCAATCCCCTGGTACCACCCCTGTTGACAATGAGGACGAAAAGATAATTGCCAACGGCTCTGCAATTTCATCTCTTGCTTCCCATAGAATCCTTGGATATACCCGTCAGGCCCGGGGGACTTGTGTATCCTTAAGTTTTTCAAAATGCCCAACACATCTTCCTTCCTTACAAGTATTTCCTCGAGCTTACCAATCTGTTTCACACTGTCCTCTCCAACAATATCGCCCCTCTCATTTGTAAATACAGAAGAAAAGTACTCATTCAAGACCTCTCCTATCTCTTCAGACTCAATACACAATCTCCCGCTACTGTCCCTGATCGGACCTACCCTAGCTCTAGTCATTCTCATATTTCTCACATATGTATAAAAGGCCTTGGGGTTTTCCTTGATCCTACCCGCCAAAGAATGTTCATGCCCTCTCTTAGCTCTCCTAATCCCTTTCTTTAGTTCCCTCCTGGCTATCTTGTATCCCTCCAATGCCCTGTCTGAACCTTGTTTCCTCAGCCTTACATAAGTCACCTTTTTCCTCTTAACAAGTCATTCAACCTCTCTTGTCAACCATGGTTCCCTCACTCGACCATCTCTTCCCTGCCTGACAGGGACATACATATCAAGGACACGTAGCGCCTGTTCCTTGAACAAGTTCCACATTTCACTTGTGTCCTTCCCTGCCAGCCTATGTTCACAACTTATGCACTTCAATTCTTGTCTGACAACATCGTATTTACCCTTCCCCCAATTGTGAACCTTGCCCTGTTGCACGTACCTATCCCTCTCCATTACTAAAGTGAAAGTCACAGAATTGTGGTCACTATCTCCAAAATGCTCCCCCACTAACAAATCTATCACTTGCCCTGGTTTATTACCCAGTACTAAATCCAATATTGCCCCTCCTCTGGTTGGACAATCTACATACTGTGTTAGAAAAACGTCCTGGACACACTGCACAAACACCACCCCATCCAAACTATTTGATCTAAAGAGTTTCCATTCAATATTTGGGAAGTTAAAGTCGCCCATGACTACTACCCTATGACTTCTGCACCTTTCCAAAATCTGTTTCCCAATCTGTTCCTCCACATCTCTGCTACTATTGGGGGGCCTATAGAAAACTCCTAACAAGGTGACTGCTCCTTTCCTATTTCTGACTTCAACCCATACTACCTCAATAGGGTGATACTCCTCGAACTGCCTTTCTGCAGCTGTTATACTATCTCTAATTAATAATGCCACCCCCCACCTCTTTTACCACCCTCCCTAATCTTATTGAAACATCTATAACCAGGGACCTCCAACAACCATTTCTGCCCCTCTTCTATCCAAGTTTCCGTGATGGCCACCACATCGTAGTCCCAAGTACCGATCCATGCCTTAAGTTCACCCACCTTATTCCTGATGCTTCTTGCGTTGAAGTATACACACTTCAACCCATCTCCGTGCCTGCAAATACTCTCCTTTGTCAGTGTTCCCTTCCCCACTGCCTCATTACAAGCTTTGGCGACCTGAATATCGGCTACCTTAGTTGCTGGACTACAAATCCGGTTCCCATTCCCCTGCCAAATTAGTTTAAACCCTCCCGAAGAGTACTAGCAAACCTCCCTCCCAGGATATTGGTGCCCCTCTGGTTCAGATGCAACCCGTCCTGCTTGTACAGGTCCCACCTCCCCCAGAATGCGCTCCAATTATCCAAATACCTGAAGCCCTCCCTCCTACACCATTCCTGCAGCCACGTGTTCAACTGCACTCTCTCCCTATTCCTAGCCTCGCTATGACGTGGCACCGGCAACAAACCAGAGATGACAACTCTGTCTGTCCTGGCTTTCAACTTCCAGCCGAACTCCCTAAACTTGTTTATTACCTCCACACCCCTTTTCCTACCTATGTCGTTGGTACCAATGTGCACCACGACTTCTGGCTGCTTCCCCTCCCCCTTAAGGATCCTGAAGACACGATCCGAGACATCCCTGGCCCTGGCACCCGGGAGGCAACATACCTTCCGGGAGTCTCGCTCGCGACCACAGAATCTCTTATCTATTCCCCTAACCATTGAATCTCCTACAACTATTGCTTTTCTATTCTCCCCCCTCCCCTTCTGAGCCCCAGAGCCAGACTCAGTGCCAGAGACCTGGCCGCTAGGGCCTTCCCCCGGTAGGTCATCCCCCCAACAGCATCCAAAACGGTATACTTGTTTTGAAGGGGAACGGCCACGAGGGATCCCTGCACTGTCTGCCTGTTTGTTTTTTCCCCCTGACTGTAACCCAGCTATTCTTGTCCTGTACCTTGGGTGTGGTTACCTCCCTGTAACTTTTCTCAATCACCCCTCTGCCTCCCGGATGATCCGAAGTTCATCCAGCTTCAGCTCCAGTTCCCTAACACGGTCTTTGAGGAGCTGAAGTTGGGTGCACTTCCCGCAGGTATAGTCAGTGGGGACACCGGTGGTATCCCTCACCACCCACATCCTACAGGAGGAGCATGTAACTGGCCTAGCCTCCATCCCCTCTTACCTTACAGAATATAGCTGCTGTGTGGACTAACTAGATCTCCGCCCTCCGACCCTGCTCCCAGTCAGCTACACTTCCTGTAAACTCCTGGCTCTCTTCGCACTCTTTGCGGAAAAGTCGGAAACAAAATGAAAGGAGCACCTTACTCCCTCCTCACCTAACTCCCTCGGTCACCAAACTCTCACTATCGCACTCAAAAAACACCAAATTCAGCACTCAGTGCAAACAAAGTCTGCACTGTAGGGGATCACTTTTATTCTGTGAATCGAGCCTCTGGAAAACTGGCCGAATCCAGTTAACAAATTAACAAGCTCCAGCTGCAAGTGCCGAGAAGTAGAAGCCTGTTTAATGTCGGGCTCTGTTTAATTTTACTTTGTTCACTGTAGGGCACTGTTTCATTGTACTGTATTTAATGTCGGTCTCTGTTTAATTATACATTGTTTACTGTAGGGCACTGTTTCATTGTACTGTATTTAATGTCGGGCTCTGTTTAACTTTACTTTGTACACTGTAGGGCACTGTTTCATTGTACCGTATTTAATGTCGGGCTCTGTTTCATTTTACCTTGCTCAGTGGAGGGCACTGTTACATTGTACTGTATTTAATGTCGTGCTCTGTTTAATTTTACATTGTTCACTGTAGCGCACTGTTTCATTGTACCGTATTTATTGTCGGGCTCTGTTTTATTTTACATTGTTCACAGTAGGGCCCTGTTTCATTGTACTGTATTTAATCTCGGGCTCTGTTTAATTTTACTTTGTTCACTGTAGGTCACTGTTTCATTGTACCGTATTTAATGTCGGGCTCTGTTTAATTTTACATTGTTGCTGGTAGGGCGCTGATTAATTGTACCGTATTTAATGTCGGGCTGTGTTATATTTTACATTGTAGCTTGTAGGGCACTGTTTCATTGTACCGTATTTAATGTCGGGCTCTGTTTAATTTTACCTTGTTCACTGTAGGTCACTGTTTCATTGATCTGTATTTAATGTCGGGCTCTGTTTAATTTTACATTGTTCACTGTAGGGCACTGTTTCATTGTGCTGTATTTAATGTCGGGCTCTGTTTAATTTTACATTGTTCACTGTAGGGCACTGTTTCATTGTGCTGTATTTAATGTCGGGCTCTGATTAATTTTACCTTGTTCAGTGTAGGGCACTGTTTCATTGTACCGCATTTAATGTCGGGCTGTGTTTAATTTTACCTCGTTGCTTGTAGGGCACTGTTTCATTGTACTGTATTTAATGTCGGGCTCTGTTTAATTTTACGTTGTTCACTGTAGGGCACTGTTTCATTGTACTGTATTTAATGTCGGGCTCTGTTTAATTTTACCTTGTTCAGTGTAGGACACTGTTTCATTGTACCGTATTTAATGTCGGGCTCAGTTTAAATTTACCTTGTTCAGTGTAGGGCACTGTTTCATTGTACCGTATTTAATGTTGGGCTGTGTTTAATTGTACATTGTTCACTGTAGGGCACTCTTTCATTGTACCGTATTTAATGTCGGGCTGTGTTTAATTTTACCTTGCTCAGTGGAGGGCACTGTTTCATTGTACTGTATTTAATGTCGTGCTCTGTTTAATTTTACCTTGTTCACTGTCGGGCACTGTTTCGTTGTCCTGTATTTAATGTCGGGCTCTGTTTAATGTTACATTTTTCAGTGTAGGGCACTGTTTCATTGTACTGCATTTAATGTCGGGCTCTGTTTAATTTTGCCTTGTTTACTGTAGGTCACTGTTTCAGTGTACTGTATTTAATGTCGGGCTCTGTTTCATTGTACCGTATTTAATGTCGGGCTGTGTTTAATTTTACCTTGTTCAGTGTAGGGCACTGTTTTATATTACCGTATTTAATGTCGGGCTGTGTTTAATTTTACATTGTTCAGTGTAGGGCACTGATTCATTGTACCGTATTTAATGTCGGGCTCTGTTTAATTTTACCTTGTTCAGTGTAGGACACTGTTTCATTGTACCGTATTTAATGTCGGGCTCAGTTTAAATTTACCTTGTTCAGTGTACGGCACTGTTTCATTGTACCGTATTTAATGTCGGGCTGTGTTTAATTTTACATTGTTCAGTGTAGGGCACTGTTTCATTGTACCGTATTTAATGTCGGGCTGTGTTTAATTTTACCTTGTTCACTGTCGGCACTGTTTCATTGTACCGTATTTAATGTTGGGCTGTGTTTAATTGTACATTGTTCACTGTAGGGCACTCTTTCATTGTACCGTATTTAATGTCGGGCTGTGTTTAATTTTACCTTGCTCAGTGGAGGGCACTGTTTCATTGTACCGCATTTAATGTCGTGCTCTGTTTAATTTTACATTGTTCACTGTCGGGCACTGTTTCGTTGTCCCGTATTTAATGTCGGGCTCTGTTTAATTTTACCTTGTTTAGTGTAGGGCAGTGTTTCATTTTACCGTATTTAATGTCGGGCTGTGTTTAACTTTACATTGTTCACTGTAGGGCATTGTTTCATTGTGCTGTATTTAATGTTGGGCTTTGTTTAATTTTACATTGTTCACTGTTGGGCACTGTTTCATTGTCCCGTATTTAATGTCGGGCTCTGTTTAATTGTACATTATTCAGTGTAGGGCACTGTTTCATTGTACTGTCTTTAATGTCGGGCTCTGTTTAATTTTGCCTTGTTTACTGTAGGTCACTGTTTCATTGGACTGTATTTAATGCCGGGCTGTGTTTAATTTTGCATTGTTCAGTGTAGGGCACTGATTCATTGTACCGTATTTAATGTCGGGCTGTGTTTAAGTTTACATTGTTCATTGTAGGTCACTGTTTCATTGTACTGTATTTAATGTCGGGCTCTGTTTAATTTTACCTTGTTCAGTGTAGGGCACTGTTTCATTGTACCGTATTTAATGTCGGGCTCTGTTTAATTTTACCTTGTTCAGTGTAGGACACTGTTTCATTGTACCGTATTTAATGTCGGGCTGTGTTTAATTTTACCTTGTTCACTGTCGGCACTGTTTCATTGTACCGTATTTAATGTTGGGCTGTGTTTAATTGTACATTGTTCACTGTAGGGCTCTCTTTCATTGTACCGTATTTAATGTCGGGCTGTGTTTAATTTTACCTTGCTCAGTGGAGGGCACTGTTTCATTGTACTGTATTTAATGTCGTGCTCTGTTTAATTTTACATTGTTCACTGTAGGGCACTGTTTCATTGTACCGTATTTAATGTCGGGATATGTTTAATTTTACATTGTTCACTGTAGGTCACTGTTTCATTGTACTGTATTTAATGTCGGGCTGTGTTTAATTTTACCTTGCTCAGTGGAGGGCACGGTTACATTGTACTTTATTTAATGTCGTGCTCTGTTTAATTTTACATTGTTCACTGTAGGGCACTGTTTCATTGTACCGTATTTAATGTCGGGATACGTTTAATTTTACATTGTTCACTGTAGGTCACTGTTTCATTGTACTGTATTTAATGTCGGGCTGTGTTTAATTTTACCTTGCTCAGTGGAGGGCACGGTTACATTGTACTTTATTTAATGTCGTGCTCTGTTTAATTTTACATTGTTCACTGTAGGGCACTGTTTCATTGTACCGTATTTAATGTCGGGCTATGTTTAATTTTACATTGTTCACTGTAGGTCACTGTTTCATTGCACTGTATTTAATGTCGGGCTGTGTTTAATTTTATATTCTTCACTGCAGGGCATTGTTTCATTGTGCTGTATTTAATGTTGGGCTCTGTTTAATTTTACCTTGTTCACTGTCGGGCACTGTTTCGTTGTCCTGTATTTAATGTCGGGCTCTGTTTAATGTTACATTTTTCAGTGTAGGGCACTGTTTCATTGCACTGCATTTAATGTCGGGCTCTGTTTAATTTTGCCTTGTTTACTGTAGGTCACTGTTTCAGTGTACTGTATTTAATGTCGGGCTCTGTTTCATTGTACCGTATTTAATGTCGGGCTGTGTTTAATTTTACGTTGTTCAGTGTAGGGCACTGTTTTATATTACCGTATTTAATGTCGGGCTGTGTTTAAGTTTACATTGTTCAGTGTAGGGCACTGATTCATTGTACTGTATTTAAAGTCGGGCTGTGTTTAATTTTACATTGTTCAGTGTAGGGCACTGTTTCACTGTACGGTATTTAATGTCGGGCTATGTTTAATTTTACATTGTTCACTGTAGGTCACTGTTTCATTGTACTGTACTTAATGTCGGGCGCTGTTTAATTTTACCTTGTTGCTTGTAGGGCACTGTTTCATTGTACCGTATTTAATGTCGGGCTCTGTTTAATTTTACCTTGTTCACTGTAGGTCACTGTTTCATTGCACCGTATTTAATGTCGGGCTGTGTTTAATTTTACATTGTTCAGTGTAGTGCACTGTTTCATTCTACCGTATTTAATGTTGGGCTCTGTTTAATTTTACATTGTAGCTTGTAGGGCACTGTTTCATTGTACCGTATTTAATGTCGGGCTGTGTTTAATTTTACATTTTTCACTGTAGGGCACTGTTTCATTGTGCTGTATTTAATGTCGGGCTCTGTTTAATTTTACCCCATTGCTTGTAGGGCACTGTTTCATTGTACTGTATTTAATGTCGGGCTCTGTTGAATTTTACCTTGTTCACTATAGGGCACTGTTTCATTGTACCGTATTTAATGTCGGGCTCTGTTTAATTTTACCTTGTTCAGTGTAGGGCACTGTTTCATTGTACCGTATTTAATGACGAGCTCTGTTTAATTTTACCTTGTTCAGTGTAGGGCACTCTTTCATATTACCGTATTTAATGACGGGGTGTGTTTAATTTTACATTTTTCAGTGTAGGGCACTGTTTCACTGTACCGTATTTAATGTCGGGCTAGATTTAATTTTACATTGTTCACTGTAGGTCACTGTTTCATTGTACTGTATTTAATGTCGTGCTGTGTTTAATTGTACATTGTTGCTTGTAGGGCACTGTTTCATTGTACCGTATTCAATGTCGGGCTCTGTTTAATTTTACATTGTTGCTGGTAAGGCACTGATTCATTGCACCGTATTTAATGTCGGGCTGTGTTTAATTTTACATTGTTCACTGTAGGGCACTGTTTCATTGTACCGTATTTAATGTCGGGCTCTGTTTAATTTTACCTTGTTCACTGTAGGGCGCTGATTCATTGGACTGTATTTAATGTCGGGCTCTGTTTTATTTTACATTGTTCACATTAGGGCACTGTTTCATTGTACCGTATTTAATGTCGGGCTCTGTTTAATTTTACCTTGTTTAGTGTAGGGCACTGTTTCATTGTACCGTATTTACTGTCGGGCTGTGTTTAATTGTACATTGTTCACTGTAGGGCACTGTTTCATTGTACCGTATTTAATGTCGGGCTGTGTTTAATTGTACATTGTTCACTGTAGGGCACTGTTTCATTGTACTGTATTTAATGTCGGGCTCTGTTTAATTTTACCTTGTTCAGTGTAGGACACTGTTTTATATTACCGTATTTAATGTTGGGCTGTGTTTAATTGTACATTGTTCACTGTAGGGCACTGTTTCACTGCACGGTATTTAATGTCGGGCTATGTTTAATTTTACATTGTTCACTGTAGGTCACTGTTTTATTGTACTGTACTTAATGTCGGGCGCTGTTTAATTTTACCTTGTTGCTTGTAGGGCACTGTTTCATTGAACCGTATTTAATGTCGGGCTCTGTTTAATTTTACCTTGTTCACTGTAGGTCACTGTTTCATTGCACCGTATTTAATGTCGGGCTGTGTTTAATTTTACATTGTTCACTGTAGGGCACTGTTTCATTGCACTGTATTTAATGTCGGGCTCTGTTTAATTTTACCTTGTTGCTTGTAGGGCACTGTTTCATTGTACCGTATTTAATGTCGGGCTCTGTTTAATTTTACATTTTTCACTGTAGGGCACTGTTTCATTGTGCTGTATTTAATGTCGGGCTCTGTTTAATTTTACCTCGTTGCTTGTAGGGCACTGTTTCATTGTACTGTATTTAATGTCGGGCTCTGTTAAATTTTACCTTGTTCACTGTAGGGCACTGTTTCATTGTACCGTATTTAATGTCGGGCTCTGTTTAATTTTACCTTGTTCAGTGTAGGGCACTGTTTCATTGTACCGTATTTAATGATGGGCTCTGTTTAATTTTACCTTGTTCAGTGTAGGGCACTGTTTCATTGTACCGTATTTACTGTCGGGCTGTGTTTAATTGTACATTGTTCACTGTAGGGCACTGTTTCATTGTACCGTATTTAATGTCGGGCTGTGTTTAATTGTACATTGTTCACTGTAGGGCACTGTTTCATTGTACTGTATTTAATGTCGGGCTCTGTTGAATTTTACCTTGTTCACTATAGGGCACTGTTTCATTGTACCGTATTTAATGTCGGGCTCTGTTTAATTTTACCTTGTTCAGTGTAGGGCACTGTTTCATTGTACCGTATTTAATGACGAGCTCTGTTTAATTTTACCTTGTTCAGTGTAGGGCACTGTTTCATTGTACCGTATTTAATGTCGGGCTGTGTTTAATTTTACCTTGTTCAGTGTAGGGCACTCTTTCATATTACCGTATTTAATGACGGGGTGTGTTTAATTTTACATTTTTCAGTGTAGGGCACTGTTTCACTGTACCGTATTTAATGTCGGGCTAGATTTAATTTTACATTGTTCACTGTAGGTCACTGTTTCATTGTACTGTATTTAATGTCGTGCTGTGTTTAATTGTACATTGTTGCTTGTAGGGCACTGTTTCATTGTACCGTATTCAATGTCGGGCTCTGTTTAATTTTACATTGTTGCTGGTAGGGCACTGATTCATTGCACCGTAGTTAATGTCGGGCTGTGTTTAATTTTACATTGTTCAGTGTAGGGCACTGTTTCATTGTACCGTATTTAATGTCGGGCTCTGTTTACTTTTACCTTGTTCACTGTAGGGCGCTGATTCATTGGACTGTATTTAATGTCGGGCTCTGTTTTATTTTACATTGTTCACATTAGGGCACTGTTTCATTGTACCGTATTTAATGTCGGGCTCTTTTTAATTTTACCTTGTTTAGTGTAGGGCACTGTTTCATTGTACCGTATTTACTGTCGGGCTGTGTTTAATTGTACATTGTTCACTGTAGGGCACTGTTTCATTGTACCGTATTTAATGTCGGGCTGTGTTTAATTGTACATTGTTCACTGTAGGGCACTGTTTCATTGTACCGTATTTAATGTCGGGCTCTGTTTAATTTTATCTTGTTCAGTGTAGGACACTGTTTTATATTACCGTATTTAATGTTGGGCTGTGTTTAATTGTACATTGTTCACTGTAGGGCACTGTTTCATTGTACCGTATTTAATGTTGGGCTGTGTGTAATTGTACATTGTTCACTGTAGGGCACTGTTTCATTGTACCGTATTTAATGTCGGGCTGTGTTTAAGTTTACATTGTTCAGTGTAGGGCACTGATTCATTGTACTGTATTTAATGTCGGGCTGTGTTTAATTTTACATTGTTCAGTGTAGGGCACTGTTTCACTGCACGGTATTTAATGTCGGGCTATGTTTAATTTTACATTGTTCACTGTAGGTCACTGTTTCATTGTACTGTATTTAATGTCGGGCTGTGTTTAATTTTACATTCTTCACTGCAGGGCATTGTTTCATTGTGCTGTATTTAATGTTGGGCTCTGTTTAATTTTACCTTGTTCACTGTCGGGCACTGTTTCGTTGTCCTGTATTTAATGTCGGGCTCTGTTTAATGTTACATTGTTCAGTGTAGGGCACTGTTTCATTGTACTGTATTTAATGTCGGGCTCTGTTTAATTTTGCCTTGTTTACTGTATGTCACTGTTTCAGTGTACTGTATTTAATGTCGGGCTCTGTTTCATTGTACCGTATTTAATGTCGGGCTGTGTTTAATTTCACCTTGTTCAGTGTAGGGCACTGTTTCATATTACCGTATTTAATGTCGGGCTGTGTTTAATTGTACATTGTTCACTGTAGGACACTGTTTCATTGTACCGTATTTAATGTTGGGCTGTGTTTAATTGTACATAGTTCACTGTAGGGCACTGTTTCATTGTACCGTATTTAATGTTGGGCTGTGTTTAATTGTACATTGTTCACTGTAGGGCACTGTTTCATTGTACCGTATTTAATGTCGGGCTGTGTTTAAGTTTACATTGTTCAGTGTAGGGCACTGATTCATTGTACTGTATTTAAAGTCGGGCTGTGTTTAATTTTACATTGTTCAGTGTAGGGCACTGTTTCACTGTACCGTATTTAATGTCGGGCTATGCTTAATTTTACATTGTTCACTGTAGGTCACTGTTTTATTGTACTGTACTTAATGTCGGGCGCTGTTTAATTTACCTTGTTGCTTGTAGGGCACTGTTTCATTGTACCGTATTTAATGTCGGGCTCTGTTTAATTTTACATTTTTCACTGTAGGGCACTGTTTCATTGTGCTGTATTTAATGTCGGGCTCTGTTTAATTTTACCTCGTTGCTTGTAGGGCACTGTTTCATTGTACTGTATTTAATGTCGGGCTCTGTTAAATTTTACCTTGTTCACTGTAGGGCACTGTTTCATTGTACCGTATTTAATGTCGGGCTCTGTTTAATTTTACCTTGTTCAGTGTAGGGCACTGTTTCATTGTACCGTATTTAATGATGGGCTCTGTTTAATTTTACCTTGTTCAGTGTAGGGCACTGTTTCATTGTACCGTATTTACTGTCGGGCTGTGTTTAATTGTACATTGTTCACTGTAGGGCACTGTTTCATTGTACCGTATTTAATGTCGGGCTGTGTTTAATTGTACATTGTTCACTGTAGGGCACTGTTTCATGGTACTGTATTTAATGTCGGGCTCGGTTTAATTTTACCTTGTTCAGTGGAGGGCACTGTTTCATTGTACCGCATTTAATATCGGGCTGTGTTTAATTTTACATTGTTCAGTGTAGGGCACTGGTTCATTGTACCGTATTTAATGTCGGGCTGTGTTTAATTTTACCTTGTTCAGTGTAGGGCACTCTTTCATATTACCGTATTTAATGACGGGATGTGTTTAATTGTACATTGTTCACTGTAGGACACTGTTTCATTGTACCGTATTTAATGTTGGGCTGTGTTTAATTGTACATTGTTCACTGCCGGGCACTGTTTCATTGTACCGTATTTAATGTCGGGCTGTGTTTAATTTTACATTGTTCACTGTAGGGCACTGTTTCACTGTACCGTATTTAATGTCGGGCTGTGTTTAATTGTACATTGTTGCTTGTAAGGCACTGTTTCATTGTACCGTATTTAATGTCGGGCTCTGTTTAATTTTACCTTGTTCACTGTAGGTCACTGTTTCATTGCACCGTATTTAATGTCGGGCTGTGTTTAATTTTACATTGTTCAGTGTAGGGCACTGTTTCATTCTACCGTATTTAATGTTGGGCTCTGTTTAATTTTACCTCGTTGCTTGTAGGGCACTGTTTCATTGTACCGTATTTAATGTCGAGCTCTGTTTAATTTTACATTGTAGCTTGTAGGGCACTGTTTCATTGTACTGCATTTAATGTCGGGCTCTGTTTAATTTTACATTGTTCACTGTAGGGCACTGTTTCATTGCAGTGTATTTAATGTCGGGCTCTGTTTAATTTTACCTTGTTGCTTGTTGGGCACTGTTTCATTGTTCCGTATTTAATGTCGGGCTCTGTTTAATTTTACCTTGTTGCTTGTAGGGCACTGTTTCATTGTGCTGTATTTAATGTCGGGCTCTGTTTAATTTTACCTCGTTGCTTGTAGGGCACTGTTTCATTGTACTGTATTTAATGTCGGGCTCTGTTTAATTTTACCTTGTTCACTGAAGGGCACTGTTTCATTGTACTGTATTTAATGTCGGGCTCTGTTTAATTTTACGTTGTTCACTGTCGGGCACTGTTTCATTGTACCGTATTTAATGTCGGGCTCTGTTTAATTTTACATTGTTGCTGGTAGGGCACTGATTCATTGTACCGTATTTAATGTCGGGCTGTGTTTAATTTTACATTGTTCACTGTAGGGCACTGTTTCATTGTACCGTATTTAATGCCGGGCTCTGTTTTATTTTACATTGTTCACATTAGGGCACTGTTTCATTGTACCGTATTTAATGTCGGGCTCTGTTTAATTTTACCTTGTTCACTGTCGGGCACTGTTTCATTGTACCGTATTTAATGTCGGGCTCTGTTTAATTTTACATTGTTGCTGGTAGGGCACTGATTCATTGTACCGTATTTAATGTCGGGCTGTGTTTAATTTTACATTGTTCACTGTAGGGCACTGTTTCATTGTACCGTATTTAATGCCGGGCTCTGTTTTATTTTACATTGTTCACATTAGGGCACTGTTTCATTGTACCGTATTTAATGTCGGGCTCTGTTTAATTTTACCTTGTTCACTGTCGGGCACTGTTTCATTGTACCGTATTTAATGTCGGGCTCTGTTTAATTTTACCTTGTTCAGTGTAGGGCACTGTTTCATTGTACCGTATTTAATGTCGGGCTGTGTTTAATTTTACATTGTTCCGTGTAGGGCACTGTTTCATTGTAACGTATTTAATGTCGGGCTGTGTTTAATTTTACCTTGTTCAGTGTAGGGCACTGTTTCACTGTACCGTATTTAATGTTGGGCTGTGTTTAATTGTACATTGTTCACTGTAGGGCACTGTTTCATTGTACTGTATTTAATGTCGGGCTCTGTTTAATTTTACCTTGTTCAGTGTAGGGCACTGTTTCATTGTACCGTATTTAATGTCGGGCTGTGTTTAATTTTACATTGTTCAGTGTAGGGCACTGTTTCATTGTAACGTATTTAATGTCGGGCTGTGTTTAATTTTACCTTGTTCAGTGTAGGGCACTGTTTCACTGTACCGTATTTAATGTTGGGCTGTGTTTAATTGTACATTGTTCACTGTAGGGCACTGTTTCATTGTACCGTATTTAATGTTGGGCTGTGTTTGATTGTACATTGTTCACTGTAGGGCACTGTTTCATTGTACCGTATTTAATGTCGGGCTGTGTTTAATTTTACCTTGCTCAGTGGAGGGCACTGTTACATTGTACTGTATTTAATGTCGTGCTCTGTTTAATTTTACATTGTTCACTGTAGGTCACTGTTTCATTGTACTGTATTTAATGTCGGGCTCTGTTTAATTTTACGTTGTTCTCTGTAGGGCACTGTTTCATTGTACCGTATTTAATGTCGGGCTCTGTTTAATTTTACATTGTTGCTGGTAGGGCACTGATTCATTGTACCGTATTTAATGTCGGGCTGTGTTTAATTTTACATTGATCACTGTAGGGCACTGTTTCATTGTACCGTATTTAATGTCGGGCTGTGTTTAATTTTACATTGTTCCGTGTAGGGCACTGTTTCATTGTAACGTATTTAATGTCGGGCTGTGTTTAATTTTACCTTGTTCAGTGTAGGGCACTGTTTCACTGTACCGTATTTAATGTTGGGCTGTGTTTAATTGTACATTGTTCACTGTAGGGCACTGTTTCATTGTACTGTATTTAATGTCGGGCTCTGTTTAATTTTACCTTGTTCAGTGTAGGGCACTGTTTCATTGTACCGTATTTAATGTCGGGCTGTGTTTAATTTTACATTGTTCAGTGTAGGGCACTGTTTCATTGTAACGTATTTAATGTCGGGCTGTGTTTAATTTTACCTTGTTCAGTGTAGGGCACTGTTTCACTGTACCGTATTTAATGTTGGGCTGTGTTTAATTGTACATCGTTCACTGTAGGGCACTGTTTCATTGTACCGTATTTAATGTTGGGCTGTGTTTGATTGTACATTGTTCACTGTAGGGCACTGTTTCATTGTACCGTATTTAATGTCGGGCTGTGTTTAATTTTACCTTGCTCAGTGGAGGGCACTGTTACATTGTACTGTATTTAATGTCGTGCTCTGTTTAATTTTACATTGTTCACTGTAGGTCACTGTTTCATTGTACTGTATTTAATGTCGGGCTCTGTTTAATTTTACGTTGTTCACTGTAGGGCACTGTTTCATTGTACCGTATTTAATGTCGGGCTCTGTTTAATTTTACATTGTTGCTGGTAGGGCACTGATTCATTGTACCGTATTTAATGTCGGGCTGTGTTTAATTTTACATTGATCACTGTAGGGCACTGTTTCATTGTACCGTATTTAATGTCGGGCTCTGTTTTATTTTACATTGTTCACATTAGGGCCCTGTTTCATTGTACTGTATTTAATGTCGGGCTCTGTTTAATTTTACCTTGTTCACTGTAGGGCACTGTTTCATTGTACCGTATTTAATGTCGGGCTCTGTTTAATTTTACCTTGTTCAGTGTAGGGCACTGTTTCATTGTACCGTATTTACTGTCGGGCTGTGTTTAATTGTACATTGTTCACTGTAGGGCACTGTTTCATTGTACCGTATTTAATGTCGGGCTGTGTTTAATTGTACATTGTTCACTGTAGGGCACTGTTTCATTGTACTGTATTTAATGTCGGGCTCTGTTTAATTTTACCTTGTTCAGTGTAGGACACTGTTTTATATTACCGTATTTAATGTTGGGCTGTGTTTAATTGTACATTGTTCACTGTAGGGCACTGTTTCATTGTACCGTATTTAATGTTGGGCTGTGTGTAATTGTACATTGTTCACTGTAGGGCACTGTTTCATTGTACCGTATTTAATGTTGGGCTGTGTTTAAGTTTACATTGTTCAGTGTAGGGCACTGATTCATTGTACTGTATTTAATGTCGGGCTGTGTTTAATTTTACATTGTTCAGTGTCGGGCACTGTTTCATTGTACTGTATTTAATGTCGGGCTCTGTTTAATTTTACCTCGTTGCTTGTAGGGCACTGTTTCATTGTACTGTGTTTAATGTCGGGCTCTGTTTAACTTTACATTGTTCAGTGTAGGGCGCTGATTTATTGTACCGTATTTAATGTCGGGCTCTCTTTAATTTTACATTGTTCACTGTAGGGCACTGTTTCATTGTACTGTGTTTAATGTCGGGCTCTGTTTAATTTTACCTTGTTCACTGTAGGGCACTGTTTCATTGTACGGTTTTTAATGTCGGGCTCTGTTTTATTTTACATTGTTCACATTAGGGCCCTGTTTCATTGTACTGTATTTAATGTCGGGCTCTGTTTAATTTTACGTTGTTCACTGTAGGGCACTGTTTCATTGTACCGTATTTAATGTCGGGCTCTGTTTAATTTTACATTGTTGCTGGTAGGACACTGATTCATTGGACCGTATTTACTGTCGGGCTGTGTTTAATTGTACATTGTTCACTGTAGGGCACTGTTTCATTGTACCGTATTTAATGTCGGGCTGTGTTTAATTGTACATTGTTCACTGTAGGGCACTGTTTCATTGTACTGTATTTAATGTCGAGCTCTGTTTAATTTTACATTGTAGCTTGTAGGGCACTGTTTCATTGTACTGTATTTAATGTCGGGCTCTGTTTAATTTTACTTTGTTCACTGTAGGGCACTGTTTCATTGCACTTTATTTAATGTCGGGCTCTGTTTAATTTTACCTTGTTGCTTGTTGGGCACTGTTTCATTGTTCCGTATTTAATGTCGGGCTCTGTTTAATTTTACCTTGTTGCTTGTAGGGCACTGTTTCATTGTGCTGTATTTAATGTCGGGCTCTGTTTAATTTTACCTCGTTGCTTGTAGGGCACTGTTTCATTGTACTGTATTTAATGTCGGGCTCTGTTTAATTTTACCTTGTTCACTGAAGGGCACTGTTTCATTGTACTGTATTTAATGTCGGGCTCTGTTTAATTTTACGTTGTTCACTGTCGGGCACTGTTTCATTGTACCGTATTTAATGTCGGGCTCTGTTTAATTTTACATTGTTGCTGGTAGGGCACTGATTCATTGTACCGTATTTAATGTCGGGCTGTGTTTAATTTTACATTGTTCACTGTAGGGCACTGTTTCATTGTACCGTATTTAATGTCGGGCTCTGTTTTATTTTACATTGTTCACATTCGGGCACTGTTTCATTGTACCGTATTTAATGTCGGGCTCTGTTTAATTTTACCTTGTTCAGTGTAGGGCACTGTTTCATTGTACCGTATTTAATGTCGGGCTGTGTTTAATTTTACATTGTTCCGTGTAGGGCACTGTTTCATTGTAACGTATTTAATGTCGGGCTGTGTTTAATTTTACCTTGTTCAGTGCAGGGCACTGTTTCACTGTACCGTATTTAATGTTGGGCTGTGTTTAATTGTACATTGTTCACTGTAGGGCACTGTTTCATTGCACTGTATTTAATGTCGGGCTCTGTTTAATTTTACCTTGTTCAGTGTAGGGCACTGTTTCATTGTACCGTATTTAATGTCGGGCTGTGTTTAATTTTACATTGTTCAGTGTAGGGCACTGTTTCATTGTAACGTATTTAATGTCGGGCTGTGTTTAATTGTACATTGTTCACTGTAGGGCACTGTTTCATTGTACCGTATTTAATGTCGGGCTGTGTTTAATTTTACCTTGCTCAGTGGAGGGCACTGTAACATTGTACTGTATTTAATGTCGTGCTCTGTTTAATTTTACATTGTTCACTGTAGGTCACTGTTTCATTGTACTGTATTTAATGTCGGGCTGTGTTTAATTTTACCTTGCTCAGTGTAGGGCACTGTTTCATTGTACGGTATTTAATGTCGGGCTCTGTTTTATTTTACATTGTTCACATTAGGGCCCTGTTTCATTGTACTGTATTTAATGTCGGGCTCTGTTTAATTTTACGTTGTTCACTGTAGGGCACTGTTTCATTGTACCGGATTTAATGTCGGGCTCTGTTTAATTTTACATTGTTGCTGGTAGGGCACTGATTCATTGTACCGTATTTAATGTCGGGCTGTGTTTAATTTTACATTGATCACTGTAGGGCACTGTTTCATTGTACCGTATTTAATGTCGGGCTCTGTTTTATTTTACATTGTTCACATTAGGGCCTGTTTCATTGTACTGTATTTAATGTCGGGCTCTGTTTAATTTTACCTTGTTCACTGTAGGGCACTGTTTCATTGTACCGTATTTAATGTCGGGCTCTGTTTAATTTTACCTTGTTCAGTGTAGGGCACTGTTTCATTGTACCGTATTTACTGTCGGGCTGTGTTCAATTGTACATTGTTCACTGTAGGGCACTGTTTCATTGTACCGTATTTAATGTCGGGCTGTGTTTAATTGTACATTGTTCACTGTAGGGCACTGTTTCATTGTACTGTATTTAATGTCGGGCTCTGTTTAATTTTACATTGTAGCTTGTAGGGCACTGTTTCATTGTACTGTATTTAATGTCGGGCTCTGTTTAATTTTACTTTGTTCACTGTAGGGCACTGTTTCATTGCACTTTATTTAATGTCGGGCTCTGTTTAATTTTACCTTGTTGCTTGTTGGGCACTGTTTCATTGTTCCGTATTTAATGTCGGGCTCTGTTTAATTTTACCTTGTTGCTTGTAGGGCACTGTTTCATTGTGCTGTATTTAATGTCGGGCTCTGTTTAATTTTACCTCGTTGCTTGTAGGGCACTGTTTCATTGTACTGTATTTAATGTCGGGCTCTGTTTAATTTTACCTTGTTCACTGAAGGGCACTGTTTCATTGTACTGTATTTAATGTCGGGCTCTGTTTAATTTTACGTTGTTCACTGTCGGGCACTGTTTCATTGTACCGTATTTAATGTCGGGCTCTGTTTAATTTTACATTGTTGCTGGTAGGGCACTGATTCATTGTACCGTATTTAATGTCGGGCTGTGTTTAATTTTACATTGTTCACTGTAGGGCACTGTTTCATTGTACCGTATTTAATGTCGGGCTCTGTTTTATTTTACATTGTTCACATTCGGGCACTGTTTCATTGTACCGTATTTAATGTCGGGCTCTGTTTAATTTTACCTTGTTCAGTGTAGGGCACTGTTTCATTGTACCGTATTTAATGTCGGGCTGTGTTTAATTTTACATTGTTCCGTGTAGGGCACTGTTTCATTGTAACGTATTTAATGTCGGGCTGTGTTTAATTTTACCTTGTTCAGTGTAGGGCACTGTTTCACTGTACCGTATTTAATGTTGGGCTGTGTTTAATTGTACATTGTTCACTGTAGGGCACTGTTTCATTGCACTGTATTTAATGTCGGGCTCTGTTTAATTTTACCTTGTTCAGTGTAGGGCACTGTTTCATTGTACCGTATTTAATGTCGGGCTGTGTTTAATTTTACATTGTTCAGTGTAGGGCACTGTTTCATTGTAACGTATTTAATGTCGGGCTGTGTTTAATTGTACATTGTTCACTGTAGGGCACTGTTTCATTGTACCGTATTTAATGTCGGGCTGTGTTTAATTTTACCTTGCTCAGTGGAGGGCACTGTAACATTGTACTGTATTTAATGTCGTGCTCTGTTTAATTTTACATTGTTCACTGTAGGTCACTGTTTCATTGTACTGTATTTAATGTCGGGCTGTGTTTAATTTTACCTTGCTCAGTGTAGGGCACTGTTTCATTGTACGGTATTTAATGTCGGGCTCTGTTTTATTTTACATTGTTCACATTAGGGCCCTGTTTCATTGTACTGTATTTAATGTCGGGCTCTGTTTAATTTTACGTTGTTCACTGTAGGGCACTGTTTCATTGTACCGGATTTAATGTCGGGCTCTGTTTAATTTTACATTGTTGCTGGTAGGGCACTGATTCATTGTACCGTATTTAATGTCGGGCTGTGTTTAATTTTACATTGATCACTGTAGGGCACTGTTTCATTGTACCGTATTTAATGTCGGGCTCTGTTTTATTTTACATTGTTCACATTAGGGCCTGTTTCATTGTACTGTATTTAATGTCGGGCTCTGTTTAATTTTACCTTGTTCACTGTAGGGCACTGTTTCATTGTACCGTATTTAATGTCGGGCTCTGTTTAATTTTACCTTGTTCAGTGTAGGGCACTGTTTCATTGTACCGTATTTACTGTCGGGCTGTGTTTAATTGTACATTGTTCACTGTAGGGCACTGTTTCATTGTACCGTATTTAATGTCGGGCTGTGTTTAATTGTACATTGTTCACTGTAGGGCACTGTTTCATTGTACTGTATTTAATGTCGGGCTCTGTTTAATTTTACCTTGTTCAGTGTAGGACACTGTTTTATATTACCGTATTTAATGTTGGGCTGTGTTTAATTGTACATTGTTCACTGTAGGGCACTGTTTCATTGTACCGTATTTAATGTTGGGCTGTGTGTAATTGTACATTGTTCACTGTAGGGCACTGTTTCATTGTACCGTATTTAATGTTGGGCTGTGTTTAAGTTTACCTTGTTCACTGTAGGGCACTGTTTCATTGTACGGTTTTTAATGTCGGGCTCTGTTTTAAATTACATTGTTCACATTAGGGCCCTGTTTCATTGTACTGTATTTAATGTCGGGCTCTGTTTAATTTTACGTTGTTCACTGTAGGGCACTGTTTCATTGTACCGTATTTAATGTCGGGCTCTGTTTAATTTTACATTGTTGCTGGTAGGACACTGATTCATTGTACCGTATTTACTGTCGGGCTGTGTTTAATTGTACATTGTTCACTGTAGGGCACTGTTTCATTGTACCGTATTTAATGTCGGGCTGTGTTTAATTGTACATTGTTCACTGTAGGGCACTGTTTCATTGTACTGTATTTAATGTCGGGCTCTGTTTAATTTTACCTTGTTCAGTGTAGGACACTGTTTTATATTACCGTATTTAATGTTGGGCTGTGTTTAATTGTACATTGTTCACTGTAGGGCACTGTTTCATTGTACCGTATTTAATGTCGGGCTGTGTTTAATTGTACATTGTTCACTGTAGGGCACTGTTTCATTGTACTGTATTTAATGTCGGGCTCTGTTTAATTTTACCTTGTTCAGTGTAGGACACTGTTTTATATTACCGTATTTAATGTTGGGCTGTGTTTAATTGTACATTGTTCACTGTAGGGCACTGTTTCATTGTACCGTATTTAATGTCGGGCTATGTTTAATTTTACCTTGTTGCTTGTAGGGCACTGTTTCATTGTACCGTATTTAATGTCGAGCTCTGTTTAATTTTACATTGTAGCTTGTAGGGCACTGTTTCATTGTACTGTATTTAATGTCGGGCTCTGTTTAATTTTACCTTGTTCACTGTAGGTCACTGTTTCATTGTACTGTATTTAATGTCGGGCTGTGTTTAATTTTACATTGTTCACTGTAGGGCACTGTTTCATTGCACTGTTTTTAATGTCGGGCTCTGTTTAATTTTACCTTGTTGCTTGTAGGGCACTGTTTCATTGTACCGTATTTAATGTCGGGCTCTGTTTAATTTTACATTGTTCACTGTAGGGCACTGTTTCATTGTGCTGTATTCAATGTCGGGCTCTGTTTAATTTTACCCCATTGCTTGTAGGGCACTGTTTCATTGTACTGTATTTAATGTCGGGCTCTGTTTAATTTTACCTTGTTCACTGTAGGGCACTGTTTCATTGTACTGTATTTAATGTCCGGCTCTGTTTAATTTTACCTTGTTCACTGTAGGGCACTGTTTCATTGTACTGTATTTAATGTCCGGCTCTGTTTAATTTTACCTTGTTCACTGTAGGGCACTGTTTCATTGTACTGTATTTAATGTCCGGCTCTGTTTAATTTTACCTTGTTCACTGTAGGGCACTGTTTCATTTTACTGTATTTAATGTCGGGCTGTGTTTAATTTTACATTGTTCAGTGTAGGGCACTGATTCATTGTACCGTATTTAATGTCGGGCTGTGTTTAATTTTACATTGTTCACTGTAGGGCACTGTTTCATTGTACCGTATTTAATGACGGGCTCTGTTTTATTTTACATTGTTCACATTAGGGCCCTGTTTCATTGTACTGTATTAAATGACGGGCTCTGTTTAATTTTACGTTGTTCACTGTAGGGCACTGTTTCATTGTACCGTATTTAATGTCTGGCTCTGTTTAATTTTACATTGTTGCTGGTTGGGCACTGATTCATTGTACCGTATTTAATGTCGGGCTGTGTTTAATTTTACATTGTTCACTGTAGGGCACTGTTTCGTGGTACCGTATTTAATGTCGGGCTCTGTTTAATTTTACCTTGTTCAGTGTAGGGCACTGTTTCATTGTGCTGTATTTAATGTTGGACACTGTTTAATTTTACCTTGTTAACTGTCGGGCACTGTTTCGTTGTCCCGTATTTAATGTCGGGCTCTGTTTAATGTTACATTGTTCAGTGTAGGGCACTGTTTCATTGTACTGTATTTAATGTCGGGCTCTGTTTAATTTTGCCTTGTTTACTGTAGGTCACTATTTCATTGTACTGTATTTAATGTCGGGCTCTGTTTAATTTTACCTTATTCAGTGTAGGGCACTGTTTCATTGTACCATATTTAATGTCGGGCTCTGTTTACTTTTACCTTGTTCAGTGTAGGGCACTGTTTCATTTTACCGTATTTAATGTCGGGCTGTGTTTAACTTTACATTGTTCACTGTAGGGCATTGTTTCATTGTGCTGTATTTAATGCTGGGCTCTGTTTAATTTTACCTTGTTCACTGTCGGGCACTTTTTAATTGTCCCGTATTTAATGTCGGGCTCTGTTTAATTTTACATTATTCAGTGTAGGGCACTGTTTCATTGTACTGTCTTTAATGTCGGGCTCTGTTTAATTTTGCCTTGTTTACTGTAGGTCACTGTTTCATTGTACTGTATTTAATGCCGGGCTGTGTTTAATTTTGCATTGTTCAGTGTAGGGCACTGATTCATTGTACCGCATTTACTGTCGGGCTGTGTTTAATTGTACATTGTTCACTGTAGGGCACTGTTTCATTGTACCGTATTTAATATCGGGCTGTGTTTAATTGTACATTGTTCACTGTAGGGCACTGTTTCATTGTACTGTATTTAATGTCGGGCTCTGTTTAATTTTACCTTGTTCAGTGTAGGACACTGTTTTATATTACCGTATTTAATGTTGGGCTGTGTTTAATTGTACATTGTTCACTGTAGGGCACTGTTTCATTGTACCGTATTTAATGTCGGGCTGTGTTTAAGTTTACATTGTTCAGTGTAGGGCACTGATTCATTGTACTGTATTTAATGTCGGGCTGTGTTTAATTTTACATTGTTCAGTGTAGGGCACTGTTTCGCTGCACGGTATTTAATGTCGGGCTATGTTTAATTTTACATTGTTCAGTGTAGGGCACTGTTTCACTGCACGGTATTTAATGTCGGGCTATGTTTAATTTTACCTTGTTGCTTGTAGGGCACTGTTTCATTGTACCGTATTTAATGTCGAGCTCTGTTTAATTTTACATTGTAGCTTGTAGGGCACTGTTTCATTGTACTGTATTTAATGTCGGGCTCTGTTTAATTTTACCTTGTTCACTGTAGGTCACTGTTTCATTGTACTGTATTTAATGTCGGGCTGTGTTTAATTTTACATTGTTCACTGTAGGGCACTCTTTCATTGCACTGTATTTAATGTCGGGCTCTGTTTAATTTTACCTTGTTGCTTGTAGGGCACTGTTTCATTGTACCGTATTTAATGTCGGGCTCTGTTTAATTTTACATTGTTCACTGTAGGGCACTGTTTCATTGTGCTGTATTCAATGTCGGGCTCTGTTTAATTTTACCCCATTGCTTGTAGGGCACTGTTTCATTGTACTGTATTTAATGTCGGGCTCTGTTTAATTTTACCTTGTTCACTGTAGGGCACTGTTTCATTGTACTGTATTTAATGTCGGGCTCTGTTTAATTTTACCTTGTTCACTGTAGGGCACTGTTTCATTTTACTGTATTTAATGTCGGGCTGTGTTTAATTTTACATTGTTCACTGTAGGGCACTCTTTCATTGCACTGTATTTAATGTCGGGCTCTGTTTAATTTTACCTTGTTGCTTGTAGGGCACTGTTTCATTGTACCGTATTTAATGTCGGGCTCTGTTTAATTTTACATTGTTCACTGTAGGGCACTGTTTCATTGTGCTGTATTCAATGTCGGGCTCTGTTTAATTTTACCCCATTGCTTGTAGGGCACTGATTCATTGTACTGTATTTAATGTCGGGCTCTGTTTAATTTTACGTTGTTCACTGTAGGGCACTGTTTCATTGTACCGTATTTAATGTCGTGCTCTGTTTAATTTTACATTGTTGCTGGTAGGGCACTGTTTCATTGTACCGTATTTAATGTCGGGCTGTGTTTAATTTTACCTTGCTCAGTGGAGGGCACTGATTCATTGTACCGTATTTAATGTCGGGCTCTGTTTAATTTTACGTTGTTCACTGTAGGGCACTGTTTCATTGTACCGTATTTAATGTCGGGCTCTGTTTAATTTTACATTGTTGCTGGTTGGGCACTGATTCATTGTACCGTATTTAATGTCGGGCTGTGTTTAATTTTACATTGTTCACTGCAGGGCACTGTTTCGTGGTACCGTATTTAATGTCGGGCTCTGTTTAATTTTACCTTGTTCAGTGTAGGGCACTGTTTCATTGTACCGTATTTAATGTCGGGCTCTGTTTAATTTTACCTTGTTCACTGTCGGGCACTGTTTCGTTGTCCCGTATTTAATGTCGGGCTCTGTTTAATGTTACATTGTTCAGTGTAGGGCACTGTTTCATTGTACTGTATAAAATGTCGGGCTCTGTTTAATTTTGCCTTGTTTACTGTAGGTCACTATTTCATTGTACTGTATTTAATGTCGGGCTCTGTTTAATTTTACCTTATTCAGTGTAGGGCACTGTTTCATTGTACCATATTTAATGTCGGGCTCTGTTTAATTTTACCTTGTTCACTGTCGGGCACTTTTTCATTGTCCCGTATTTAATGTCGGGCTCTGTTTAATTTTACATTATTCAGTGTAGGGCACTGTTTCATTGTACTGTCTTTAATGTCGGGCTCTGTTTAATTTTGCCTTGTTTACTGTAGGTCACTGTTTCATTGTACTGTATTTAATGCCGGGCTGTGTTTAATTTTACATTGTTCAGTGTAGGGCACTGATTCATTGTACCGTATTTAATGTCGGGCTGTGTTTAAGTTTACATTGTTCAGTGTAGAGCACTGTTTCACTGTACCGTATTTAATGTCGGGCTATGTTTAATTTTACATTGTTCACTGTAGGTCACTATTTCATTGTACTGTATTTAATGTCGGGCTCTGTATAATTTTACCTTGTTGCTTGTAGGGCACTGTTTCATTGTACCGTATTTAATGTCGGGCTCTGTTTAATTTTACCTTGTTCACTGTAGGTCACTGTTTCATTGCACCGTATTTAATGTCGGGCTGTGTTTAATTTTACATTGTTCAGTGTAGTGCACTGTTTCATTGTACTGTATTTAATGTTGGGCTCTGTTTAATTTTACCTTGTTGCTTGTAGGGCACTGTTTCATTGTACCGTATTTAATGTCGAGCTCTGTTTAATTTTACCTTGTTCACTGTAGGTCACTGCTTCATTGTACTGTATTTAATGTCGGGCTCTGTTTAATTTTACCTTGTTCACTGTAGGGCACTGTTTCATTGCACTGTATTTAATGTTGGGCTCTGTTTAATTTTACCTTGTTGCTTGTAGGGCACTGTTTCATTGTACCGTATTTAATGTCGGGCTGTGTTTAATTGTACATTGTTCACTGTAGGGCACTGTTTCATTGTACTGTATTTAATGTCGGGCTCTGTTTAATTTTACCTTGTTCAGTGTAGGGCACTGTTTCATTGTACCGCATTTAATATCGGGCTGTGTTTAATTTTACATTGTTCAGTGTAGGGCACTGTTTCATTGTACCGTATTTAATGCCGGGCTGTGTTTAATTTTACCTTGTTCAGTGTAGGGCACTCTTTCATATTACCGTATTTAATGACGGGATGTGTTTAATTGTACATTGTTCACTGTAGGACACTGTTTCATTGTACCGTATTTAATGTTGGGCTGTGTTTAATTGTACATTGTTCACTGTAGGGCACTGTTTCATTGTACCGTATTTAATGTTGGGCTGTGTTTAATTGTACATTGTTCACTGTCGGGCACTGTTTCATTGTACCGTATTTAATGTCGGGCTGTGTTTAATTTTACATTGTTCAGTGTAGGGCACTGTTTCACTGTACCATATTTAATGTCGGGCTAGATTTAATTTTACATTGTTCACTGTAGGTCACTGTTTCATTGTACTGTATTTAATGTCGGGCTGTGTTTAATTGTACATTGTTGCTTGTAGGGCACTGTTTCAGTGTACCGTATTTAATGTCGGGCTCTGTTTAATTTTACCTTGTTCACTGTAGGTCACTGTTTCATTGCACCGTATTTAATGTCGGGCTGTGTTTAATTTTACATTGTTCAGTGTAGGGCAGTGTTTCATTCTACCGTATTTAATGTTGGGCTCTGTTTAATTTTACCTTGTTGCTTGTAGGGCACTGTTTCATTGTACCGTATTTAATGTCGAGCTCTGTTTAATTTTACCTTGTTGCTTGTAGGGCACTGTTTCATTGTACTGTATTTAATGTCGAGCTCTGTTTAATTTTACCTTGTTGCTTGTAGGGCACTGTTTCATTGTACCGTATTTAATGTCGAGCTCTGTTTAATTTTACCTTGTTGCTTGTTGGGCACTGTTTCATTGTTCCGTATTTAATGTCGGGCTCTGTTTAACTTTACATTGTTCAGTGTAGAGCACTGTTTCACTGTACCGTATTTAATGTCGGGCTATGTTTAATTTTACATTGTTCACTGTAGGGCACTGTTTCATTGCACTGTATTTAATGTCGGGCTCTGTTTAATTTTACCTTGTTGCTTGTTGGGCACTGTTTCATTGTTCCGTATTTAATGTCGGGCTCTGTTTAATTTTACCTTGTTGCTTGTAGGGCACTGTTTCATTGTGCTGTATTTAATGTCGGGCTCTGTTTAATTTTACCTCGTTGCTTGTCGGGCACTGTTTCATTGTACTGTATTTAATGTCGGGCTCTGTTTAATTTTACCTTGTTCACTGAAGGGCACTGTTTCATTGTACTGTATTTAATGTCCGGCTCTGTTTAATTTTACCTTGTTCACTGTAGGGCACTGTTTCATTGTACTGTATTTAATGTCGGGCTCTGTTTAATTTTACGTTGTTCACTGTCGGGCACTGTTGCATTGTACCGTATTTAATGTCGGGCTCTGTTTAATTTTACATTGTTGCTGGTAGGGCACTGATTCATTGTACCGTATTTAATGTCGGGCTGTGTTTAATTTTACATTGTTCACTGTAGGGCACTGTTTCATTGTACCGTATTTCATGTCGGGCTCTGTTTTATTTTACATTGTTCACATTAGGGCACTGTTTCATTGTACCGTATTTAATGTCGGGCTCTGTTTAATTTTACCTTGTTCAGTGTAGGACACTGTTTCATTGTACCGTATTTAATGTCGGGCTGTGTTTAATTTTACCTTGCTCAGTGGAGGGCACTGTTACATTGTACTGTATTTAATGTCGTGCTCTGTTTAATTTTACATTGTTCACTGTAGGGCACTGTTTCATTGTACGTATTTAATGTCGGGCTATGTTTAATTTTACATTGTTCACTGTAGGTCACTGTTTCATTGTACTGTATTTAATGTCGGGCTGTGTTTAATTTTACCTTGCTCAGTGTAGGGCACTGTTTCATTGTACGGTATTTAATGTCGGGCTCTGTTTTATTTTACATTGTTCACATTAGGGCCCTGTTTCATTGTACTGTATTTAATGTCGGGCTCTGTTTAATTTTACGTTGTTCGCTGTAGGGCACTGTTTCATTGTACCGTATTTAATGTCGGACTCTGTTTAATTTTACATTGTTGCTGGTAGGGCACTGATTCATTGTACCGTATTTAATGTCGGGCTGTGTTTAATTTTACATTGTTCACTGTAGGGCACTGTTTCATTGTACCGTATTTCATGTCGGGCTCTGTTTTATTTTACATTGTTCACATTAGGGCACTGTTTCATTGTACAGTATTTAATGTCGGGCTCTGTTTTATTTTACATTGTTCACATTAGGGCACTGTTTCATTGTACCGTATTTAATGTCGGGCTCTGTTTAATTTTACCTTGTTCAGTGTAGGACACTGTTTTATATTACCGTATTTAATGTTGGGCTGTGTTTAATTGTACATTGTTCACTGTAGGGCACTGTTTCATTGTACCGTATTTAATGTTGGGCTGTGTGTAATTGTACATTGTTCACTGTAGGGCACTGTTTCATTGTACCGTATTTAATGTTGGGCTGTGTTTAAGTTTACATTGTTCAGTGTAGGGCACTGATTCATTGTACTGTATTTAATGTCGGGCTGTGTTTAATTTTACATTGTTCAGTGTCGGGCACTGTTTCACTGCACGGTATTTAATGTCGGGCTATGTTTAATTTTACATTGTTCACTGTAGGTCACTGTTTCATTGTACTGTATTTAATGTCGGGCGCTGTTTAATTTTACCTTGTTGCTTGTAGGGCACTGTTTCATTGTACCGTATTTAATGTCGGGCTCTGTTTAATTTTACCTCGTTGCTTGTAGGGCACTGTTTCATTGTACTGTGTTTAATGTCGGGCTCTGTTTAATTTTACCTTGTTCACTGTAGGTCACTGTTTCATTGTACTGTATTTAATGTCGGGCTCTGTTTAATTTTACCTCGTTGCTTGTAGGGCACTGTTTCATTGTCTTGTGTTTAATGTCGGGCTCTGTTTAATTTTACCTTGTTCACTGTAGGGCACTGTTTCATTGTACCGCATTTAATATCGGGCTGTGTTTAATTTTACATTGTTCAGTGTAGGGCACTGTTTCATTGTACCGTATTTAATGTCGGGCTGTGTTTAATTTTACCTTGTTCAGTGTAGGGCACTCTTTCATATTACCGTATTTAATGACGGGATGTGTTTAATTGTACATTGTTCACTGTAGGACACTGTTTCATTGTACCGTATTTAATGTTTGGCTGTGTTTAATTGTACATTGTTCACTGTAGGGCACTGTTTCATTGTACCGTATTTAATGTTGGGCTGTGTTTAATTGTACATTGTTCACTGTCGGGCACTGTTTCATTGTACCGTATTTAATGTCGGCTGTGTTTAATTTTACATTGTTCAGTGTAGGGCACTGTTTCACTGTACCGTATTTAATGTCGGGCTAGATTTAATTTTACATTGTTCACTGTAGCTCACTGTTTCATTGTACTGTATTTATTGTCGGGCTGTGTTTAATTGTACATTGTTGCTTGTAGGGCACTGTTTCATTGTACCGTATTTAATGTCGGGCTCTGTTTAATTTTACCTTGTTCACTGTAGGTCACTGTTTCATTGCACCGTATTTAATGTCGGGCTGTGTTTAATTTTACATTGTTCAGTGTAGGGCACTGTTTCATTGTACTGTATTTAATGTCGGGCTCTGTTTAATTTTACATTGTTCACTGTAGGGCACTGTTTCATTGCACTGTATTTAATGTCGGGCTCTGTTTAATTTTACCTTGTTGCTTGTTGGGCACTGTTTCATTGTTCCGTATTTAATGTCGGGCTCTGTTTAATTTTACCTTGTTGCTTGTAGGGCACTGTTTCATTGTGCTGTATTTAATGTCGGGCTCTGTTTAATTTTACCTCGTTGCTTGAAGGGCACTGTTTCATTGTACTGTATTTAATGTCGGGCTCTGTTTAATTTTACCTTGTTCACTGAAGGGCACTGTTTCATTGTACTGTATTTAATGTCCGGCTCTGTTTAATTTTACCTTGTTCACTGTAGGGCACTGTTTCATTGTACTGTATTTAATGTCGGGCTCTGTTTAATTTTACGTTGTTCACTGTCGGGCACTGTTGCATTGTACCGTATTTAATGTCGGGCTCTGTTTAATTTTACATTGTTGCTGGTAGGGCACTGATTCATTGTACCGTATTTAATGTCGGGCTGTGTTTAATTTTACATTGTTCACTGTAGGGCACTGTTTCATTGTACCGTATTTAATGTCGGGCTCTGTTTTATTTTAAATTGTTCACATTAGGGCACAGTTTCATTGTACCGTATTTAATGTCGGGCTCTGTTTAATTTTACCTTGTTCAGTGTAGGGTACTGTTTCATCGTACCGTATTTAATGTCGGGCTGTGTTTAATTTTACATTGTTCCGTGTAGGGCACTGTTTCATTGTAACGTATTTAATGTCGGGCTGTGTTTAATTTTACCTTGTTCAGTGTAGGGCACTGTTTCACTGTACCGTATTTAATGTTGGGCTGTGTTTAATTGTACATTGTTCACTGTAGGGCACTGTTTCATTGTACTGTATTTAATGTCGGGCTCTGTTTAATTTTACCTTGTTCAGTGTAGGGCACTGTTTCATTGTACCGTATTTAATGTCGGGCTGTGTTTAATTTTACATTGTTCAGTGTAGGGCACTGTTTCATTGTAACGTATTTAATGTCGGGCTGTGTTTAATTTTACCTTGTTCAGTGTAGGGCACTGTTTCACTGTACCGTATTTAATGTTGGGCTGTGTTTAATTGTACATTGTTCACTGTAGGGCACTGTTTCATTGTACCGTATTTAATGTTGGGCTGTGTTTAATTGTACATTGTTCACTGTAGGGCACTGTTTCATTGTACCGTATTTAATGTCGGGCTGTGTTTAATTTTACCTCGTTGCTTGTAGGGCACTGTTTCATTGTACTGTGTTTAATGTCGGGCTCTGTTTAATTTTACCTTGTTCACTGTAGGGCACTGTTTCATTGTACTGTATTTAATGTCCGGCTCTGTTTAATTTTACCTTGTTCACTGTAGGGCACTGTTTCATTTTACTGTATTTAATTTCGGGCTGTGTTTAATTTTACATTGTTCAGTGTAGGGCGCTGATTTATTGTACCGTATTTAATGTCGGGCTCTGTTTAATTTTACATTGTTCACTGTAGGGCACTGTTTCATTGTACTGTGTTTAATGTCGGGCTCTGTTTAATTTTACCTTGTTCACTGTAGGGCACTGTTTCATTGTACGGTATTTAATGTCGGGCTCTGTTTTATTTTACATTGTTCACATTAGGGCCCTGTTTCATTGTACTGTATTTAATGTCGGGCTCTGTTTAATTTTACGTTGTTCACTGTAGGGCACTGTTTCATTGTACCGTATTTCATGTCGGGCTCTGTTTAATTTTACATTGTTGCTGGTAGGGCACTGATTCATTGTACCGTATTTACTGTCGGGCTGTGTTTAATTGTACATTGTTCACTGTAGGGCACTGTTTCATTGTACCGTATTTAATGTCGGGCTGTGTTTAATTGTACATTGTTCACTGTAGGGCACTGTTTTATTTTGCTGTATTCAATGTTGGGCTCTGTTTAATTTTACCCCATTGCTTGTAGGGCACTGTTTCATTGTACTGTATTTAATGTCGGGCTCTGTTTAATTTTACGTTGTTCACTGTAGGGCACTGTTTCATTGTGCTGTATTTAATGTCCGGCTCTGTTTAATTTTACCTTGTTCACTGTAGGGCACTGTTTCATTTTACTGTATTTAATGTCGGGTTGTGTTTAATTTTACATTATTCAGTGTAGGGCACTGATTCATTGTACTGTATTTAATGTCGGGCTCTGTTTAATTTTACGTTGTTCACTGTAGGGCACTGATTCATTGTACCGTATTTAATGTCGGGCTGTGTTTAATTTTACATTGTTCACTGTAGGGCACTGTTTCATTGTACCGTATTTAATGTCGGGCTCTGTTTTATTTTACATTGTTCACATTAGGGCCCTGTTTCATTGTACTGTATTAAATGCCGGGCTCTGTTTAATTTTACGTTGTTCACTGTAGGGCACTGTTTCATTGTACCGTATTTAATGTCGGGCTCTGTTTAATTTTACATTGTTGCTGGTTGGGCACTGATTCATTGTACCGTATTTAATGTCGGGCTGTGTTTAATTTTACATTGTTGCTGGTAGGGCACTGATTCATTGTACCGTATTTACTGTCGGGCTGTGTTTAATTGTACATTGTTCACTGTAGGGCACTGTTTCATTGTACCGTATTTAATGTCGGGCTGTGTTTAATTGTACATTGTTCACTGTAGGGCACTGTTTCATTGTACTGTATTTAATGTCGGGCTCTGTTTAATTTTACCTTGTTCAGTGTAGGATACTGTTTTATATAACCGTATTTAATGTTGGGCTGTGTTTAATTGTACATTGTTCAGTGTAGGGCACTGTTTCACTGCACGGTATTTAATTTCGGGCTATGTTTAATTTTACATTGTTCAGTGTAGGGCACTGTTTCACTGCACGGTATTTAATGTCGGGCTCTGTTTAATTTTACATTGTTCAGTGTAGGGCACTGTTTCACTGCACGGTATTTAATTTCGGGCTATGTTTAATTTTACATTGTTCAGTGTAGGGCACTGTTTCACTGCACGGTATTTAATGTCGGGCTCTGTTTAATTTCACCTTGTTGCTTGTAGGGCACTGTTTCATTGTACCGTATTTAATGTCGGGCTCTGTTTAATTTTACATTGTTCACTGTAGGGCACTGTTTCATTGTGCTGTATTCAATGTCGGGCTCTGTTTAATTTTACCCCATTGCTTGTAGGGCACTGTTTCATTGTACTGTATTTAATGTCGGGCTCTGTTTAATTTTACCTTGTTCACTGTAGGGCACTGTTTCATTGTACTGTATTTAATGTCCGGCTCTGTTTAATTTTACCTTGTTCACTGTAGGGCACTGTTTCATTTTACTGTATTTAATGTCGGGCTGTGTTTAATTTTACATTGTTCAGTGTAGGGCACTGTTTCATTGTACCGTATTTAATGTCGTGCTCTGTTTAATTTTACGTTGTTCACTGTAGGGCACTGTTTCATTGTACCGTATTTAATGTCGTGCTCTGTTTAATTTTACATTGTTGCTGGTAGGGCACTGATTCATTGTACCGTATTTAATGTCGGGCTGTGTTTAATTTTACATTGTTCACTGTAGGGCACTGTTTCATTGTACCGTATTTAATGTCGGGCTCTGTTTTATTTTACATTGTTCACATTAGGGCCCTGTTTCATTGTACTGTATTAAATGCCGGGCTCTGTTTAATTTTACGTTGTTCACTGTAGGGCACTGTTTCATTGTACCGTATTTAATGTCGGGCTCTGTTTAATTTTACATTGTTGCTGGTTGGGCACTGATTCATTGTACCGTATTTAATGTCGGGCTGTGTTTAATTTTACATTGTTCACTGTAGGGCACTGTTTCGTGGTACCGTATTTAATGTCGGGCTCTGTTTAATTTTACCTTGTTCAGTGTAGGGCACTGTTTCATTGTGCTGTATTTAATGTTGGACTCTGTTTAATTTTACCTTGTTCACTGTCGGGCACTGTTTCGTTGTCCCGTATTTAATGTCGGGCTCTGTTTAATGTTACATTGTTCAGTGTAGGGCACTGTTTCATTGTACTGTATTTAATGTCGGGCTCTGTTTAATTTTGCCTTGTTTACTGTAGGTCACTATTTCATTGTACTGTATTTAATGTCGGGCTCTGTTTAATTTTACCTTATTCAGTGTAGGGCACTGTTTCATTGTACCATATTTAATGTCGGGCTCTGTTTAATTTTACCTTGTTCAGTGTAGGGCACTGTTTCATTTTACCGTATTTAATGTCGGGCTGTGTTTAACTTTACATTGTTCACTGTAGGGCATTGTTTCATTGTGCTGTATTTAATGCTGGGCTCTGTTTAATTTTACCTTGTTCACTATCGGGCACTTTTTCATTGTCCCGTATTTAATGTCGGGCTCTGTTTAATTTTACATTATTCAGTGTAGGGCACTGTTTCATTGTACTGTCTTTAATGTCGGGCTCTGTTTAATTTTGCCTTGTTTACTGTAGGTCACTGTTTCATTGTACTGTATTTAATGTCGGGCTGTGTTTAATTGTACATTGTTCACTGTAGGGCACTGTTTCATTGTGCTGTATTTAATGTCGGGCTCTGTTTAATTTTACCTTGTTCAGTGTAGGACACTGTTTTATATTACCGTATTTAATGTTGGGCTGTGTTTAATTGTACATTGTTCACTGTAGGGCACTGTTTCATTGTACCGTATTTAATGTCGGGCTGTGTTTAAGTTTACATTGTTCAGTGTAGGGCACTGATTCATTGTACTGTATTTAATGTCGGGCTGTGTTTAATTTTACATTGTTCAGTGTAGGGCACTGTTTCACTGCACGGTATTTAATGTCGGGCTATGTTTAGTTTTACATTGTTCAGTGTAGGGCACTGTTTCACTGCACGATATTTAATGTCGGGCTATGTTGAATTTTACCTTGTTGCTTGTAGGGCACTGTTTCATTGTACCGTATTTAATGTCGAGCTCTGTTTAATTTTACATTGTAGCTTGTAGGGCACTGTTTCATTGTACTGTATTTAATGTCGGGCTGTGTTTAATTTTACCTTGTTCACTGTAGGGCACTCTTTCATTGCACTGTATTTAATGTCGGGCTCTGTTTAATTTTACCTTGTTCACTGTAGGGCACTGTTTCATTGTACCGTATTTAATGTCGGGCTCTGTTTAATTTTACATTGTTCACTGTAGGGCACTGTTTCATTGTGCTGTATTCAATGTCGGGCTCTGTTTAATTTTACCCCATTGCTTGTAGGGCACTGTTTCATTGTACTGTATTTAATGTCGGGCTCTGTTTAATTTTACCTTGTTCACTGTAGGGCACTGTTTCATTGTACTGTATTTAATGTCCGGCTCTGTTTAATTTTACCTTGTTCACTGTAGGGCACTGTTTCATTTTACTGTATTTAATGTCGGGCTGTGTTTAATTTTACATTGTTCAGTGTAGGGCACTGATTCATTGTACCGTATTTAATGTCGGGCTCTGTTTAATTTTACGTTGTTCACTGTAGGGCACTGTTTCATTGTACCGTATTTAATGTCGTGCTCTGTTTAATTTTACATTGTTGCTGGTAGGGCACTGATTCATTGTACCGTATTTAATGTCGGGCTGTGTTTAATTTTACATTGTTCACTGTAGGGCACTGTTTCATTGTACCGCATTTAATGTCGGGCTCTGTTTTATTTTACATTGTTCACATTAGGGCCCTGTTTCATTGTACTGTATTAAATGCCGGGCTCTGTTTAATTTTACGTTGTTCACTGTAGGGCACTGTTTCATTGTACCGTATTTAATGTCGGGCTCTGTTTAATTTTACATTGTTGCTGGTTGGGCACTGATTCATTGTACCGTATTTAATGTCGGGCTGTGTTTAATTTTACATTGTTCACTGTAGGGCACTGTTTCGTGGTACCGTATTTAATGTCGGGCTCTGTTTAATTTTACCTTGTTCAGTGTAGGGCACTGTTTCATTGTGCTGTATTTAATGTTGGACTCTGTTTAATTTTACCTTGTTCACTGTCGGGCACTGTTTCGTTGTCCCGTATTTAATGTCGGGCTCTGTTTAATGTTACATTGTTCACTGTAGGGCACTGTTTCATTGTACTGTATTTAATGTCGGGCTCTGTTTAATTTTACCTTGTTCAGTGTAGGACACTGTTTTATATTACCGTATTTAATGTTGGGCTGTGTTTAATTGTACATTGTTCACTGTAGGGCACTGTTTCATTGTACCGTATTTAATGTCGGGCTGTGTTTAAGTTTACATTGTTCAGTGTAGGGCACTGATTCATTGTACTGTATTTAATGTCGGGCTGTGTTTAATTTTACATTGTTCAGTGTAGGGCACTGTTTCACTGCACGGTATTTAATGTCGGGCTATGTTGAATTTTACATTGTTCAGTGGAGGGCACTGTTTCACTGCACGATATTTAATGTCGGGCTATGTTGAATTTTACCTTGTTGCTTGTAGGGCACTGTTTCATTGTACCGTATTTAATGTCGAGCTCTGTTTAATTTTACATTGTAGCTTGTAGGGCACTGTTTCATTGTACTGTATTTAATGTCGGGCTCTGTTTAATTTTACCTTGTTCACTGTAGGTCACTGTTTCATTGTACTGTATTTAATGTCGGGCTGTGTTTAATTTTACATTGTTCACTGTAGGGCACTCTTTCATTGCACTGTATTTAATGTCGGGCTCTGTTTAATTTTACCTTGTTGCTTGTAGGGCACTGTTTCATTGTACCGTATTTAATGTCGGGCTCTGTTTAATTTTACATTGTTCACTGTAGGGCACTGTTTCATTGTGCTGTATTCAATGTCGGGCTCTGTTTAATTTTACCCCATTGCTTGTAGGGCACTGTTTCATTGTACTGTATTTAATGTCGGGCTCTGTTTAATTTTACCTTGTTCACTGTAGGGCACTGTTTCATTGTACTGTATTTAATGTCCGGCTCTGTTTAATTTTACCTTGTTCACTGTAGGGCACTGTTTCATTTTACTGTATTTAATGTCGGGCTGTGTTTAATTTTACATTGTTCAGTGTAGGGCACTGATTCATTGTACCGTATTTAATGTCGGGCTCTGTTTAATTTTACGTTGTTCACTGTAGGGCACTGTTTCATTGTACCGTATTTAATGTCGTGCTCTGTTTAATTTTACATTGTTGCTGGTAGGGCACTGATTCATTGTACCGTATTTAATGTCGGGCTGTGTTTAATTTTACATTGTTCACTGTAGGGCACTGTTTCATTGTACCGTATTTAATGTCGGGCTCTGTTTTATTTTACATTGTTCACATTAGGGCCCTGTTTCATTGTACTGTATTAAATGCCGGGCTCTGTTTAATTTTACCTTGTTCAGTGTAGGACACTGTTTTATATTACCGTATTTAATGTTGGGCTGTGTTTAATTGTACATTGTTCACTGTAGGGCACTGTTTCATTTTACTGTATTTAATGTCGGGCTGTGTTTAATTTTACATTGTTCAGTGTAGGGCACTGATTCATTGTACCGTATTTAATGTCGGGCTCTGTTTAATTTTACGTTGTTCACTGTAGGGCACTGTTTCATTGTACCGTATTTAATGTCGTGCTCTGTTTAATTTTACATTGTTGCTGGTAGGGCACTGATTCATTGTACCGTATTTAATGTCGGGCTGTGTTTAATTTTACATTGTTCACTGTAGGGCACTGTTTCGTGGTACCGTATTTAATGTCGGGCTCTCTTTAATTTTACCTTGTTCAGTGTAGGGCACTGTTTCATTGTGCTGTATTTAATGTTGGACTCTGTTTAATTTTACCTTGTTCACTGTCGGGCACTGTTTCGTTGTCCCGTATTTAATGTCGGGCTCTGTTTAATGTTACATTGTTCAGTGTAGGGCACTGTTTCATTGTACTGTATTTAATGTCGGGCTCTGTTTAATTTTGCCTTGTTTACTGTAGGGCATTGTTTCATTGTGCTGTATTTAATTCTGGGCTCTGCTTAATTTTACCTTGTTCACTGTCGGGCACTTTTTCATTGTCCCGTATTTAATGTCGGGCTCTGTTTAATTTTACATTATTCAGTGTAGGGCACTGTTTCATTGTACTGTCTTTAATGTCGGGCTCTGTTTAATTTTGCCTTGTTTACTGTTGGTCACTGTTTCATTGTACTGTATTTAATGGCGGGCTGTGTTTAATTTTACATTGTTCAGTGTAGGGCACTGATTCATTGTACTGTATTTAATGTCGGGCTCTGTATAATTTTACCTTGTTGCTTGTAGGGCACTGTTTCATTGTACCGTATTTAATGTCGGGCTCTGTTTAATTTTACCTTGTTCACTGTAGGTCACTGTTTCATTGCACCGTATTTAATGTCGGGCTGTGTTTAATTTTACATTGTTCAGTGTAGTGCACTGTTTCATTGTACTGTATTTAATGTTGGGCTCTGTTTAATTTTACCTTGTTGCTTGTAGGGCACTGTTTCATTGTACTGTGTTTAATGTCGGGCTCTGTTTAATTTTACCTTGTTCACTGTAGGTCACTGTTTCATTGTACTGTATTTAATGTCGGGCTCTGTTTAATTTTACCTCGTTGCTTGTAGGGCACTGTTTCATTGTACTGTGTTTAATGTCGGGCTCTGTTTAATTTTACCTTGTTCACTGTAGGGCACTGTTTCATTGTACGGTATTTAATGTCGGGCTCTGTTTTATTTTACATTGTTCACATTAGGGCCCTGTTTCATTGTACTGTATTTAATGTCGGGCTCTGTTTAATTTTACGTTGTTCACTGTAGGGCACTGTTTCATTATACCGTATTTAATGTCGGGCTCTGTTTAATTTTACATTGTTGCTGGTAGGGCACTGATTCATTGTACCGTATTTACTGTCGGGCTGTGTTTAATTGTACATTGTTCACTGTAGGGCACTGTTTCATTGTACCGTATTTAATGTCGGGCTGTGTTTAATTGTACATTGTTCACTGTAGGGCACTGTTTCATTGTACTGTATTTAATGTCGTGCTCTGTTTAATTTTACCTTGTTCAGTGTAGGACACTGTTTTATATTACCGTATTTAATGCTGGGCTGTGTGTAATTGTACATTGTTCACTGTAGGGCACTGTTTCATTGTACCGTATTTAATGTCGGGCTGTGTTTAAGTGTACAGTGTTCAGTGTAGGGCACTGTTTCATTGTACTGTATTTAATGTCGGGCTCTGTTTAATTTTACCTTGTTCACTGTAGGTCACTGTTTCATTGTACTGTATTTAATGTCGGGCTGTGTTTAATTTTACATTGTTCACTGTAGGGCACTGTTTCATTGCACTTTATTTAATGTCGGGCTCTGTTTAATTTTACCTTGTTGCTTGTAGGGCACTGTTTCATTGTACCGTATTTAATGTCGGGCTCTGTTTAATTTTACATTGTTCACTGTAGGGCACTGTTTCATTGTGCTGTATTCAATGTCGGGCTCTGTTGAATTTTACCCCATTGCTTGTAGGGCACTGTTTCATTGTACTGTATTTAATGTCGGGCTCTGTTTAATTTTACCTTGTTCACTGTAGGGCACTGTTTCATTGTACTGTATTTAATGTCCGGCTCTGTTTAATTTTACCTTGTTCACTGTAGGGCACTGTTTCATTTTACTGTATTTAATGTCGGGCTGTGTTTAATTTTACATTGTTCAGTGTAGGGCACTGATTCATTGTACCGTATTTAATGTCGGGCTCTGTTTAATTTTACGTTGTTCACTGTAGGGCACTGTTTCATTGTACCGTATTTAATGTCGTGCTCTGTTTAATTTTACATTGTTGCTGGTAGGGCACTGATTCATTGTACCGTATTTAATGTCGGGCTGTGTTTAATTTTACATTGTTCACTGTAGGGCACTGTTTCATTGTACCGTATTTAATGTCGGGCTCTGTTTTATTTTACATTGTTCACATTAGGGCCCTGTTTCATTGTACTGTATTAAATGCCGGGCTCTGTTTAATTTTACGTTGTTCACTGTAGGGCACTGTTTCATTGTACCGTATTTAATGTCGGGCTCTGTTTAATTTTACATTGTTGCTGGTTGGGCACTGATTCATTGTACCGTATTTAATGTCGGGCTGTGTTTAATTTTACATTGTTCACTGTAGGGCACTGTTTCGTGGTACCGTATTTAATGTCGGGCTCTGTTTAATTTTACCTTGTTCAGTGTAGGGCACTGTTTCATTTTACTGTATTTAATGTCGGGCTGTGTTTAATTTTACATTGTTCAGTGTAGGGCACTGATTCATTGTACTGTCTTTAATGTCGGGCTCTGTTTAATTTTGCCTTGTTTACTGTTGGTCACTGTTTCATTGTACTGTATTTAATGCCGGGCTGTGTTTAATTTTACATTGTTCAGTGTAGGGCACTGATTCATTGTACTGTATTTAATGTCGGGCTCTGTATAATTTTACCTTGTTGCTTGTAGGGCACTATTTCATTGTACCGTATTTAATGTCGGGCTCTGTTTAATTTTACCTTGTTCATTGTAGGTCACTGTTTCATTGCACCGTATTTAATGTCGGGCTGTGTTTAATTTTACATTGTTCAGTGTAGTGCACTGTTTCATTGTACTGTATTTAATGTTGGGCTCTGTTTAATTTTACCTTGTTGCTTGTAGGGCACTGTTTCATTGTACCGTATTTAATGTCGAGCTCTGTTTAATTTTACCTTGTTCACTGTAGGTCACTGCTTCATTGTACTGTATTTAATGTCGGGCTCTGTTTAATTTTACCTCGTTGCTTGTAGGGCACTGTTTCATTGTACTGTGTTTAATGTCGGGCTCTGTGTAATTTTACCTTGTTCACTGTAGGTCACTGTTTCATTGTACTGTATTTAATGTCGGGCTCTGTTTAATTTTACCTCGTTGCTTGTAGGGCACTGTTTCATTGTACTGTGTTTAATGTCGGGCTCTGTTTAATTTTACCTTGTTCACTGTAGGGCACTGTTTCATTGTACTGTATTTAAAGTCCGGCTCTGTTTAATTTTACCTTGTTCACTGTAGGGCACTGTTTCATTTTACTGTATTTAATTTCGGGCTGTGTTTAATTTTACATTGTTCAGTGTAGGGCGCTGATTTATTGTACCGTATTTAATGTCGGGCTCTGTTTAATTTTACATTGTTCACTGTAGGGCACTGTTTCATTGTACCGTATTTAATGTCGGGCTGTGTTTAATTTTACATTGTTCAGTGTAGGGCACTGATTCATTGTACTGTGTTTAATGTCGGGCTCTGTTTAATTTTACCTTGTTCACTGTAGGGCACTGTTTCATTGTACGGTATTTAATGTCGGGCTCTGTTTTATTTTACATTGTTCACATTAGGGCCCTGTTTCATTGTACTGTATTTAATGTCGGGCTCTGTTTAATTTTACGTTGTTCACTGTAGGGCACTGTTTCATTGTACCGTATTTAATGTCGGGCTCTGTTTAATTTTACATTGTTGCTGGTAGGGCACTAATTCATTGTACCGTATTTACTGTCGGGCTGTGTTTAATTGTACATTGTTCACTGTAGGGCACTGTTTCATTGTACCGTATTTAATGTCGGGCTGTGTTTAATTGTACATTGTTCACTGTAGGGCACTGTTTCATTGTACTGTATTTAATGTCGTGCTCTGTTTAATTTTACCTTGTTCAGTGTAGGACACTGTTTTATATTACCGTATTTAATGTTGGGCTGTGTTTAATTGTACATTGTTCACTGTAGGGCACTGTTTCATTGTACCGTATTTAATGTCGGGCTGTGTTTAAGTTTACATTGTTCAGTGTAGGGCACTGATTCATTGTACTGTATTTAATGTCGGGCTGTGTTTAATTTTACATTGTTCAGTGTAGGGCACTGTTTCACTGCACGGTATTTAATGTCGGGCTATGTTTAATTTTACATTGTTCAGTGTAGGGCACTGTTTCACTGCACGGTATTTAATGTCGGGCTATGTTTAATTTTACCTTGTTGCTTGTAGGGTACTGTTTCATTGTACTGTATTTAATGTCGGGCTCTGTTTAATTTTACCTTGTTCACTGTAGGTCACTGTTTCATTGTACTGTATTTAATGTCGGGCTGTGTTTAATTTTACATTGTTCACTGTAGGGCACTGTTTCAATGCACTGTATTTAATGTCGGGCTCTGTTTAATTTTACCTTGTTGCTTGTAGGGCACTGTTTCATTGTACCGTATTTAATGTCGGGCTCTGTTTAATTTTACATTGTTCACTGTAGGGCACTGTTTCATTGTGCTGTATTCAATGTCGGGCTCTGTTTAATTTTACCCCATTGCTTGTAGGGCACTGTTTCATTGTACTGGAATTAATGTCGGGCTCTGTTTAATTTTACCTTGTTCACTGTAGGGCACTGTTTCATTGTACTGTATTTAATGTCCGGCTCTGTTTAATTTTACCTTGTTCACTGTAGGGCACTGTTTCATTGTACTGTATTAAATGTCCGGCTCTGTTTAATTTTACCTTGTTCACTGTAGGGCACTGTTTCATTTTACTGTATTTAATGTCGGGCTGTGTTTAATTTTACATTGTTCAGTGTAGGGCACTGATTCATTGTACCGTATTTAATGTCGGGCTCTGTTTAATTTTACGTTGTTCACTGTAGGGCACTGTTTCATTGTACCGTATTTAATGTCGTGCTCTGTTTAATTTTACATTGTTGCTGGTAGGGCACTGATTCATTGTACCGTATTTAATGTCGGGCTGTGTTTAATTTTACATTGTTCACTGTAGGGCACTGTTTCATTGTACCGTATTTAATGTCGGGCTCTGTTTTATTTTACATTGTTCACATTAGGGCCCTGTTTCATTGTACTGTATTAAATGCCGGGCTCTGTTTAATTTTACGTTGTTCACTGTAGGGCACTGTTTCATTGTACCGTATTTAATGTCGGGCTCTGTTTAATTTTACATTGTTGCTGGTTGGGCACTGATTCATTGTACCGTATTTAATGTCGAGCTGTGTTTAATTTTACATTGTTCACTGTAGGGCACTGTTTCGTGGTACCGTATTTAATGTCGGGCTCTGTTTAATTTTACCTTGTTCAGTGTAGGGCACTGTTTCATTGTGCTGTATTTAATGTTGGACTCTGTTTAATTTTACCTTGTTCACTGTCGGGCACTGTTTCGTTGTCCCGTATTTAATGTCGGGCTCTGTTTAATGTTACATTGTTCAGTGTAGGGCACTGTTTCATTGTACTGTATTTAATGTAGGGCTCTGTTTAATTTTGCCTTGTTTACTGTAGGTCACTATTTCATTGTACTGTATTTAATGTCGGGCTCTGTTTAATTTTACCTTATTCAGTGTAGGGCACTGTTTCATTGTACCATATTTAATGTCGGGCTCTGTTTAACTTTACATTGTTCACTGTAGGGCATTGTTTCATTGTGCTGTATTTAATGCTGGTCTCTGTTTAATTTTACCTTGTTCACTGTCGGGCACTTTTTCATTGTCCCGTATTTAATGTCGGGCTCTGTTTAATTTTACATTATTCAGTGTAGGGCACTGTTTCATTGTACTGTCTTTAATGTCGGGCTCTGTTTAATTTTGCCTTGTTTACTGTTGGTCACTGTTTCATTGTACTGTATTTAATGCCGGGCTGTGTTTAATTTTACATTGTTCAGTGTAGGGCACTGATTCATTGTACTGTATTTAATGTCGGGCTCTGTATAATTTTACCTTGTTGCTTGTAGGGCACTGTTTCATTGTACCGTATTTAATGTCGGGCTCTGTTTAATTTTACCTTGTTCATCGTAGGTCACTGTTTCATTGCACCGTATTTAATGTCGGGCTGTGTTTAATTTTACATTGTTCAGTGTAGTGCACTGTTTCATTGTACTGTATTTAATGTTGGGCTCTGTTTAATTTTACCTTGTTGCTTGTAGGGCACTGTTTCATTGTACCGTATTTAATGTCGAGCTCTGTTTAATTTTACCTTGTTCACTGTAGGTCACTGCTTCATTGTACTGTATTTAATGTCGGGCTCTGTTTAATTTTACCTTATTCAGTGTAGGGCACTGTTTCATTGTACCATATTTAATGTCGGGCTCTGTTTAACTTTACATTGTTCACTGTAGGGCATTGTTTCATTGTGCTGTATTTAATGCTGGTCTCTGTTTAATTTTACCTTGTTCACTGTCGGGCACTTTTTCATTGTCCCGTATTTAATGTCGGGCTCTGTTTAATTTTACATTATTCAGTGTAGGGCACTGTTTCATTGTACTGTCTTTAATGTCGGGCTCTGTTTAATTTTGCCTTGTTTACTGTTGGTCACTGTTTCATTGTACTGTATTTAATGCCGGGCTGTGTTTAATTTTACATTGTTCAGTGTAGGGCACTGATTCATTGTACTGTATTTAATGTCGGGCTCTGTATAATTTTACCTTGTTGCTTGTAGGGCACTGTTTCATTGTACCGTATTTAATGTCGGGCTCTGTTTAATTTTACCTTGTTCATCGTAGGTCACTGTTTCATTGCACCGTATTTAATGTCGGGCTGTGTTTAATTTTACATTGTTCAGTGTAGTGCACTGTTTCATTGTACTGTATTTAATGTTGGGCTCTGTTTAATTTTACCTTGTTGCTTGTAGGGCACTGTTTCATTGTACCGTATTTAATGTCGAGCTCTGTTTAATTTTACCTTGTTCACTGTAGGTCACTGCTTCATTGTACTGTATTTAATGTCGGGCTCTGTTTAATTTTACCTCGTTGCTTGTAGGGCACTGTTTCATTGTACTGTGTTTAATGTCGGGCTCTGTTTAATTTTACCTTGTTCACTGTAGGTCACTGTTTCATTGTACTGTATTTAATGTCGGGCTCTGTTTAATTTTACCTCGTTGCTTGTAGGGCACTGTTTCATTGTACTGTATTTAATGTCCGGCTCTGTTTAATTTTACCTTGTTCACTGTAGGGCACTGTTTCATTTTACTGTATTTAATTTCGGGCTGTGTTTAATTTTACATTGTTCAGTGTAGGGCGCTGATTTATTGTACCGTATTTAATGTCGGGCTCTGTTTAATTTTACATTGTTCACTGTAGGGCACTGTTTCATTGTACTGTGTTTAATGTCGGGCTCTGTTTAATTTTACCTTGTTCGCTGTAGGGCACTGTTTCATTGTACGGTATTTAATGTCGGGCTCTGTTTTATTTTACATTGTTCACATTAGGGCCCTGTTTCATTGTACTGTATTTAATGTCGGGCTCTGTTTAATTTTACGTTGTTCACTGTAGGGCACTGTTTCATTGTACCGTATTTAATGTCGGGCTCTGTTTAATTTTACATTGTTGCTGGTAGGGCACTGATTCATTGTACCGTATTTACTGTCGGGCTGTGTTTAATTGTACATTGTTCACTGTAGGGCACTGTTTCATTGTACCGTATTTAATGTCGGGCTGTGTTTAATTGTACATTGTTCACTGTAGGGCACTGTTTCATTGTACTGTATTTAATGTCGTGCTCTGTTTAATTTTACCTTGTTCAGTGTAGGACACTGTTTTATATTACCGTATTTAATGTTGGGCTGTGTTTAATTGTACATTGTTCACTGTAGGGCACTGTTTCATTGTACCGTATTTAATGTTGGGCTGTGTGTAATTGTACATTGTTCACTGTAGGTCACTGTTTCATTGTACCGTATTTAATGTCGGGCTGTGTTTAAGTTTACATTGTTCAGTGTAGGGCACTGATTCATTGTACTGTATTTAATGTCGGGCTGTGTTTAATTTTACATTGTTCAGTGTAGGGCACTGTTTCACTGCACGGTATTTAATGTCGGGCTATGTTTAATTTTACATTGTTCAGTGTAGGGCACTGTTTCACTGCACGGTATTTAATGTCGGGCTCTGTTTAATTTTACCTTGTTGCTTGTAGGGCACTGTTTCATTGTACCGTATTTAATGTCGAGCTCTGTTTAATTTTACATTGTAGCTTGTAGGGCACTGTTTCATTGTACTGTATTTAATGTCGGGCTCTGTTTAATTTTACCTTGTTCACTGTAGGTCACTGTTTCATTGTACTGTATTTAATGTCGGGCTGTGTTTAATTTTACATTGTTCACTGTAGGGCACTGTTTCATTGTGCTGTATTCAATGTCGGGCTCTGTTTAATTTCACCCCATTGCTTGTAGGGCACTGTTTCATTGTACTGTATTTAATGTCGGGCTCTGTTTAATTTTACCTTGTTCACTGTAGGGCACTGTTTCATTGTACTGTATTTAATGTCCGGCTCTGTTTAATTTTACCTTGTTCACTGTAGGGCACTGTTTCATTTTACTGTATTTAATGTCGGGCTGTGTTTAATTTTACATTGTTCAGTGTAGGGCACTGATTCTTTGTACCGTATTTAATGTCGGGCTCTGTTTAATTTTACGTTGTTCACTGTAGGGCACTGTTTCATTGTACCGTATTTAATGTCGTGCTCTGTTTAATTTTACATTGTTGCTGGTAGGGCACTGATTCATTGTACCGTATTTAATGTCGGGCTGTGTTTAATTTTACATTGTTCACTGTAGCGCACTGTTTCATTGTACCGTATTTATTGTCGGGCTCTGTTTAGTTTTACATTGTTCACTGTAGGTCACTGTTTCATTGTACTGTATTTAATGTTGGGCTCTGTTTAATTTTACCTTATTCAGTGTAGGGCACTGTTTCATTGTATCATATTTAATGTCGGGCTCTGTTTAATTTTACCTTGTTCAGTGTAGGGCACTGTTTCATTTTACCGTATTTAATGTCGGGCTGTGTTTAACTTTACATTGTTCACTGTAGGGCATTGTTTCATTGTGCTGTATTTAATGCTGGGCTCTGTTTAATTTTACCTTGTTCACTGTCGGGCACTTTTTCATTGTCCCGTATTTAATGTCGGGCTCTGTTTAATTTTACATTATTCAGTGTAGGGCACTGTTTCATTGTACTGTCTTTAATGTCGGGCTCTGTTTAATTGTACATTGTTCAGTGTAGGGCACTGTTTCATTGTACTGTATTTAATGCCGGGCTGTGTTTAATTTTACATTGTTCACTGTAGGGCACTATTTCATTGTACCGTATTTAATGTCGGGCTCTGTTTAATTTTACTTTGTACACTGTAGGGCACTGTTTCATTGTACCGTATTTAATGTCGGGCTCAGTGTAATTTTACATTGTTGATTGTAGGGCACTGTTTCATTGTACCGTATTTAATGTCGGGTTCTGTTTAATTTTACATTGTTGATTGTAGGGCACCGTTTCATTGTACCGTATTTAATGTCGGGCTCCGTTTAATTTTACATTGTTCAGTGTAGGGCACTGTTTCATTGCACCGTATTTAATGTCTGGCTCTGTTTAATTTGACCTTGTTCACTGTAGGGCACTGTTTCATTGTACTATATTTAATGTCGGGCTCTGTTTAACTTTACTTTGTACACTGTAGGGCACTGTTTCATTGTTCTGTATTTAATAGAACATAGAACATAGAAAATACAGCACAGAACAGGCCCTTCGGCCCACGATGTTGTGCCGAACCTTTGTCCTAGATTAATCATAGATTATCATTGAATTTACAGTGCAGAAGGAGGCCATTCGGCCCTTTGAGTCTGCACCAGCTCTTGGAAAGTGCACCCTACCCAAACTCAACACCTCCACCCAACACCAAGGGCAATTTGGACATTAAGGGCAATTTGTCATTGGCCAATTCACCTTACCCGCACATCTTTGGACTGTGGGTGGAAACCGGAGCACCCGGAGGAAACCCACGCAGACACGGGGAGGACGTGCAGACTCCGCACAGACAATGACCCACGCTGGAATCGAACCTGGGACCATGGATCTGTGAAGCAATTGTGCTATCCACAATGCTACCGTGCTGCCCTTAAGAACAAATACATCTATACTATATCATTTTCCCGTAATCCATGTACCTATCCAACAGCTGCTTGAAGGTCCCTAATGTTTCCGACTCAACTACTTCCACAGGCAGTGCATTCCATGCCCCCACTACTCTCTGGGTAAAGAACCTACCTCTGATATCCCTCCTATATCTTCCACCTTTCACCTTAAATTTATGTCCCCTTGTAATGGTGTGTTCCACCTGGGGAAAGAGTCTCTGACTGTCTACTCTATCTATTCCCCTGATCATCTTATAAACCTCTATCAAGTCGCCCCTCATCCTTCTCCGCTCTAATGAGAAAAGGCCTAGCACCCTCAACCTTTCCTCGTAAGACCTACTCTCCATTCCAGGCAACACCCTGGTAAATCTTCTTTGCACCTTTTCCAGAACTTCCACATCCTTCCTAAAATGAGGCGACCAGAACTGTACACACTACTCCAAATGTGGCCTTACCAAAGTTTTGTACAGCTGCATCATTACCTCATGGCTCTTAAATTCAATCCCTCTGTTAATGAACGCGAGCACACCATAGGCCTTCTTCACAGCTCTATCCACTTGAGTGGCAACTTTCAAAGATGTATGAACATAGACCCCAAGGTCTCTCTGCTCCTCCACAATGCCAAGAACTCTACCGTTAACCCTGTATTCCGCATTCATATTTGTCCTTCCAAAATGGACAACCTCACACTTTTCAGGGTTAAACTCCATCTGCCACTTCTCAGCCCAGCTCTGCATCCTATCTATGTCTCTTTGCAGCCGACAACAGCCCTCCTTACTATCCACAACTCCACCAATCTTCGTATCGTCTGCAAATTTACTGACCCACCCTTCAACTCCCTCATCCAAGTCATTAATGAAAATCACAAACAGCAGAGGACCCAGAACTGATCCCTGCGGTACACCACTGGTAACTGGGATCCAGGCTGAATATTTGCCATCCACCACCACTCTCTGACTTCTATCGGTTAGCCAGTTCGTTATCCAACTGGCCAAATTTCCCACTATCCCATGCCTCCTTATTTTGTGCAGAAGCCTACCATGGGGAACTTTATCAAATGCCTTACTAAAATCCATGTACACTACATCCACTGCTTTACCTTCATCCACATGCTTGGTCACCTCCTCAAAGAATTCAATAAGATTTGTAAGGCAAGACCTACCCCTCACAAATCCGTGCTGACTCTCCCTAATCAAGCAGTGTCTTTCCAGATGCTCAGAAATCCTATCCTTCAGTACCCTTTCCATTACTTTGCCTACCACCGAAGTAAGACTAACTGGCCTGTAATTCCCAGGGTTATCCCTAGTTCCTTTTTTGAACAGGGGCACGACATTCGCCACTCTCCAATCCCCTGGTACCACCCCTGTTGACAATGAGGACGAAAAGATAATTGCCAACGGCTCTGCAATTTCATCTCTTGCTTCCCATAGAATCCTTGGATATACCCGTCAGGCCCGGGGGACTTGTCTCTCCTTAAGTTTTTCAAAATGCCCAACACATCTTCCTTCCTAACAAGTATTTCCTCGAGGTTACCAATCTGTTTCACACTGTCCTCTCCAACAATATCGCCCCTCTCATTTGTAAATACAGAAGAAAAGTACTCATTCAAGACCTCTCCTATCTCTTCAGACTCAATACACAATCTCCCGCTACTGTCCCTGATCGGACCTACCCTAGCTCTAGTCATTCTCATATTTCTCACATATGTATAAAAGGCCTTGGGGTTTTCCTTGATCCTACCCGCCAAAGATTGTTCATGCCCTCTCTTAGCTCTCCTAATCCCTTTCTTCAGTTCCCTCCTGGCTATCTTGTATCCCTCCAATGCCCTGTCTGAACCTTGTTTCCTCAGCCTTACATAAGTCACCTTTTTCCTCTTAACAAGTCATTCAACCTCTCTTGTCAACCATGGTTCCCTCACTCGACCATCTCTTCCCTGCCTGACAGGGACATACATATCAAGGACACGTAGCACCTGTTCCTTGAACAAGTTCCACATTTCACTTGTGTCCTTCCCTGCCAGCCTATGTTCCCAACTTATGCACTTCAATTCTTGTCTGACAACATCGTATTTACCCTTCCCCCAATTGTGAACCTTGCCCTGTTGCACGTACCTATCCCTCTCCATTACTAAAGTGAAAGTCACAGAATTGTGGTCACTATCTCCAAAATGCTCCCCCACTAACAAATCTATCACTTGCCCTGGTTCATTACCCAGTACTAAATCCAATATTGCCCCTCCTCTGGTTGGACAATCTACATACTGTGTTAGAAAAGCTTCCTGGACACACTGCACAAACACCACCCCATCCAAACTATTTGATCTAAAGAGTTTCCATTCAATATTTGGGAAGTTAAAGTCGCCCATGACTACTACCCTATGACTTCTGCACCTTTCCAAAATCTGTTTCCCAATCTGTTCCTCCACATCTCTGCTACTATTGGGGGGCCTATAGAAAACTCCTAACAAGGTGACTGCTCCTTTCCTATTTCTGACTTCAACCCATACTACCTCAATAGGGTGATACTCCTCGAACTGCCTTTCTGCAGCTGTTATACTATCTCTAATTAATAATGCCACCCCCCCCACCTCTTTTACCAACCTCCCTAATCTTATTGAAACATCTATAACCAGGGACCTCCAACAACCATTTCTGCCCCTCTTCTATCCAAGTTTCCGTGATGGCCACCACATCGTAGTCCCAAGTACCGATCCATGCCTTAAGTTCACCCACCTTATTCCTGATGCTTCTTGCGTTGAAGTATACACACTTCAACCCATCTCCGTGCCTGCAAATACTCTCCTTTGTCAGTGTTCCCTTCCCCACTGCCTCATTACAAGCTTTGGCGTCCTGAATATCGGCTACCTTAGTTGCTGGACTACAAATCCGGTTCCCATTCCCCTGCCAAATTAGTTTAAACCCTCCCGAAGAGTACTAGCAAACCTCCCTCCCAGGATATTGGTGCCCCTCTGGTTCAGATGCAACCCGTCCTGCTTGTACAGGTCCCACCTCCCCCAGAATGCGCTCCAATTATCCAAATACCTGAAGCCCTCCCTCCTACACCATTCCTGCAGCCACGTGTTCAACTGCACTCTCTCCCTATTCCTAGCCTCGCTATCACGTGGCACCGGCAACAAACCAGAGATGACAACTCTGTCTGTCCTGGCTTTCAACTTCCAGCCGAACTCCCTAAACTTGTTTATTACCTCCACACCCCTTTTCCTACCTATGTCGTTGGTACCAATGTGCACCACGACTTCTGGCTGCTTCCCCTCCCCCTTAAGGATCCTGAAGACACGATCCGAGACATCCCTGGCCCTGGCACCCGGGAGGCAACATACCTTCCGGGAGTCTCGCTCGCGACCACAGAATCTCTTATCTATTCCCCTAACCATTGAATCTCCTACAACTATTGCTTTTCTATTCTCCCCCCTTCCCTTCTGAGCCCCAGAGCCAGACTCAGTGCCAGAGACCTGGCCGCTAGGGCCTTCCCCCGGTAGGTCATCCCCCCCAACAGCATCCAAAACGGTATACTTGTTTTGAAGGGGAACGGCCACGAGGGATCCCTGCACTGTCTGCCTGTTTGTTTTTTTCCCCCTGACTGTAACCCAGCTATTCTTGTCCTGTACCTTGGGTGTGGTTACCTCCCTGTAACTCTTCTCAATCACCCCCTCTGCCTCCCGGATGATCCGAAGTTCATCCAGCTTCAGCTCCAGTTCCCTAACACGGTCTTTGAGGAGCTGAAGTTGGGTGCACTTCCCGCAGGTATAGTCAGCGGGGACACCGGTGGTATCCCTCACCACCCACATCCTACAGGAGGAGCATGTAACTGGCCTAGCCTCCATCCCCTCTTACCTTACAGAATATAGCTGCTGTGTGGACTAACTAGATCTCCGCCCTCCGACCCTGCTCCCAGTCAGCTACACTTCCTGTAAACTCCTGGCTCTCTTCGCACTCTTTGCGGAAATGTCGGAAACAAAATGAAAGGAGCACCTTACTCCCTCCTCACCTAACTCCCTCGGTCACCAAACTCTCACTATCGCACTCAAAAAACACCAAATTCAGCACTCAGTGCAAACAAAGTCTGCACTGTAGGGGATCACTTTTATTCTGTGAATCGAGCCTCTGGAAAACTGGCCGAATCCAATTAACTAATTAACAAGCTCCAGCTGCAAGTGCCGAGAAGTAGAAGCCTGTTTAATGTCGGGCTCTGTTTAATTTTACTTTGTTCAGTGTAGGGCACTGTTTCATTGTACTGTATTTAATGTCGGGCTCTGTTTAATTTTGCCTTGTTTACTGTAGGTCACTGTTTCATTGTACCGTATTTAATGTCGGTCTCTGTTTAATTATACATTGTTCACATTAGGGCACTGTTTCATTGTACTGTATTTAATGTCGGGCTCTGTTTAACTTTACTTTGTTCACTGTAGGGCACTGTTTCATTGTACCGTATTTATTGTCGGGCTCTGTTTTATTTTACATTGTTCACAGTAGGGCACTGTTTCATTGTACTGTATTTAATCTCGGGCTCTGTTTAATTTTACTTTGTTCACTGTAGGTCACTGTTTCATTGTACCGTATTTAATGTCGGGCTCTGTTTAATTTTACATTGTTCACATTAGGGCACTGTTTCATTGTACTGTATTTAATGTCGGGCTCTGTTTAACTTTACTTTGTTCACTGTAGGGCACTGTTTCATTGTACCGTATTTATTGTCGGGCTCTGTTTTATTTTACATTGTTCACAGTAGGGCACTGTTTCATTGTACTGTATTTAATCTCGGGCTCTGTTTAATTTTACTTTGTTCACTGTAGGTCACTGTTTCATTGTACCGTATTTAATGTCGGGCTCTGTTTAATTTTACATTGTTCACATTAGGGCCCTGTTTCATTGTACTGTATTTAATGTCGTGCTCTGTTTAATTTTACATTGTTCACTGTAGCGCACTGTTTCATTGTACCGTATTTAATGTCGGGCTCTGTTTAATTTTACATTGTTGCTGGTAGGGCGCTGATTAATTGTACCGTATTTAATGTCGGGCTGAGTTATATTTTACATTGTTCACTGTAGGGCACTGTTTCATTGTACCGTATTTAATGTCGGGCTGTGTTAAATTGTACATTGTTCACTGTAGGGCACTGTTTCATTGTACTGTATTTAATGTCGGGCTCTGTTTAATTTTACATTGTTCAGTGTAGGGCACTGTTTCATTGTACCGTATTTAATGTCGTGCTCTGTTTAATTTTACATTGTTCACTGTAGGGCACTGTTTCATTGTACTGTATTTAATCTCGGGCTCTGTTTAATTTTACTTTGTTCAGTGTAGGGCAATGTTTCATTGTACTGTATTTACTGTCGGGCTGTGTTTAATTGTACATTGTTCACTGTCGGGCACTGTTGCATTGTACCGTATTTAATGTCGGGCTCTGTTTAATTTTACGTTGTTCACTGTAGGGCACTGTTTCATTGTACCGTATTTAATGTCGGGCTCTGTTTAATTTTACATTGTTGCTGGTAGGGCACTGTTTCATTGTACCGTATTTAATGTCGTGCTCTGATAATTTTACCTTGTTCAGTGTAGGGCACTGTTTCATTGTACTGTATTTAATGTCGGGCTCTGTTAGATTTTACCTTGTTCAGTGTAGGGCACTGTTTCATTGTACCGTATTTAATGTCGGGCTCTGTTAGATTTTACGTTGTTCAGTGTAGGGCACTGTTTCATTGTACCGTATTTAATGTCGGGCTCTGTTTTATTTTACCTTGTTCAGTGTAGGGCACTGTTTCATTGTACCGTATTTAATGTCGGGCTCTGTTAGATTTTACCTTGTTCAGTGTAGGGCACTGTTTCATTGTACCGTATTTACTTTCGGGCTGTGTTTCATTGTACATTGTTCACTGTAGGGCACTGTTTCATTGTACCGTATTTAATGTCGGGCTGTGTTTAATTTTACATTGTTCAGTGTAGGGCACTGTTTCATTGTACTGTATTTAATGTCGGGCTCTGTTTAATTTTGCCTTGTTCACTGTAGGGCACTGTTTCATTGTACTGTATTTAATGTCGGGCTCTGTTTAATTTTAGCTTGTTCAGTGTAGGGGACTGTTTCATTGTACTGTATTTAATGTCGGGCTGTGTTTAATTGTACATTGTTCACTGTAGGGCACTGATTCATTGTACCGTATTTAATGTCGGGCTCTGTTCAATTTTACCTTGTTCACTGTAGGGCACTGTTTCATTTTACCGTATTTAATGTCGGGCTCTGTTTAATTTTACTTTGTACACTGTAGGGCACTGGTTCATTGTACCGTATTTAATGTCGGGCTGTGTTTAATTTTACATTGTTGACTGTAGGGCACTGTTTCATTGTACCGTATTTAATGTCGGGCTGTGTTTAATTGTACCTTGTTCACTGTAGGGCACTGTTTCATTGTACCGTATTTAATGTCGGGCTGTGTTTAATTTTACCTTGCCCAGTGGAGGGCACTGTTACATTGTACTGCGTTTAATGTCGTGCTCTGTTTAATTTTACATTGTTCACTGTAGGGCACTGTTTCATTGTACCGTATTTAATGTCGGGCTCTGTTTAATTTTACATTGTTCACTGTAGGGCACTGTTTCATTGTACTGTATTTAATGTCGGGCTCTGTTTAATTTTACCTTGCTCGGTGGAGGGCACTGTTACATTGCACTGTATTTAATGTCGTGCTCTGTTTAATTTTACATTGTTCACTGTAGCGCACTGTTTCATTGTACCGTATTTAATGTCGGGCTCTGTTTAATTTTACATTGTTCACTGTAGGGCACTGTTTCATTGTACTGTATTTAATCTCGGGCTCTGTTTAATTTTACTTTGTTCAGTGTAGGGCAATGTTTCATTGTACTGTATTTACTGTCGGGCTGTGTTTAATTGTACATTGTTCACTGTCGGGCACTGTTGCATTGTACCGTATTTAATGTCGGGCTCTGTTTAATTTTACGTTGTTCACTGTAGGGCACTGTTTCATTGTACCGTATTTAATGTCGGGCTCTGTTTAATTTTACATTGTTGCTGGTAGGGCACTGTTTCATTGTACCGTATTTAATGTCGTGCTCTGATAATTTTACCTTGTTCAGTGTAGGGCACTGTTTCATTGTACTGTATTTAATGTCGGGCTCTGTTAGATTTTACCTTGTTCAGTGTAGGGCACTGTTTCATTGTACCGTATTTAATGTCGGGCTCTGTTAGATTTTACCTTGTTCAGTGTAGGGCACTGTTTCATTGTACTGTATTTAATGTCGGGCTGTGTTTAATTTTACCTTGTTTACTGTAGGGCACTGTTTCATTGTACCGTATTTAATGTCGGGCTCTGTTAGATTTTACGTTGTTCAGTGTAGGGCACTGTTTCATTGTACCGTATTTAATGTCGGGCTCTGTTTTATTTTACCTTGTTCAGTGTAGGGCACTGTTTCATTGTACCGTATTTAATGTCGGGCTCTGTTAGATTTTACCTTGTTCAGTGTAGGGCACTGTTTCATTGTACCGTATTTACTTTCGGGCTGTGTTTCATTGTACATTGTTCACTGTAGGGCACTGTTTCATTGTACCGTATTTAATGTCGGGCTGTGTTTAATTTTACATTGTTCAGTGTAGGGCACTGTTTCATTGTACTGTATTTAATGTCGGGCTCTGTTTAATTTTGCCTTGTTCACTGTAGGGCACTGTTTCATTGTACTGTATTTAATGTCGGGCTCTGTTTAATTTTAGCTTGTTCAGTGTAGGGGACTGTTTCATTGTACTGTATTTAATGTCGGGCTGTGTTTAATTGTACATTGTTCACTGTAGGGCACTGATTCATTGTACCGTATTTAATGTCGGGCTCTGTTCAATTTTACCTTGTTCACTGTAGGGCACTGTTTCATTTTACCGTATTTAATGTCGGGCTCTGTTTAATTTTACTTTGTACACTGTAGGGCACTGGTTCATTGTACCGTATTTAATGTCGGGCTGTGTTTAATTTTACATTGTTGACTGTAGGGCACTGTTTCATTGTACCGTATTTAATGTCGGGCTGTGTTTAATTGTACCTTGTTCACTGTAGGGCACTGTTTCATTGTACCGTATTTAATGTCGGGCTGTGTTTAATTTTACCTTGCCCAGTGGAGGGCACTGTTACATTGTACTGCGTTTAATGTCGTGCTCTGTTTAATTTTACATTGTTCACTGTAGGGCACTGTTTCATTGTACCGTATTTAATGTCGGGCTCTGTTTAATTTTACATTGTTCACTGTAGGGCACTGTTTCATTGTACTGTATTTAATGTCGGGCTCTTTTTAATTTTACATTGTTCACTTTAGGGCACCGTTTCATTGTACCGTATTTAATGCCGGGCTCTGTTTAATTTTACCTTGTTCACTGTAGGGAACTATTTCATTGTACCGTATTTAATGTCGGGCTCTGTTTAATTTTACAGCGTTCAATGTAGGGTACTGTTTCATTGTACTGTATTTAATGTCGGGCTCTGTTTAATTTTACATTGTTCAGTGTAGGGCACTGTTTCATTGCACCGTATTTAATGTCTGGCTCTGTTTAATTTGACCTTGTTCACTGTAGGGCACTGTTTCATTGTACTATATTTAATGTCGGGCTCTGTTTAACTTTACTTTGTACACTGTAGGGCACTGTTTCATTGTTCAGTATTTAATAGAACATAGAACATAGAAAATACAGCACAGAACAGGCCCTTCGGCCCACGATGTTGTGCCGAACCTTTGTCCTAGATTAATCATAGATTATCATTGTATTTACAGTGCAGAAGGAGGCCATTCGGCCCTTTGAGTCTGCACCAGCTCTTGGAAAGAGCACCCTACCCAAACTCAACACCTCCACCCAACAGCAAGGGCAATTTGGACATTAAGGGCAATTTGTCATTGGCCAATTCACCTTACCCGCACATCTTTGGACTGTGGGTGGAAACCGGAGCACCCGGAGGAAACCCACGCAGACACGGGGAGGACGTGCAGACTCCGCACAGACAATGACCCAAGCTGGAATCGAACCTGGGACCATGGATCTGTGAAGCAATTGTGCTATCCACAATGCTACCGTGCTGCCCTTAAGAACAAATACATCTACACTATATCATTTTCCCGTAATCCATGTACCTATCCAACAGCTGCTTGAAGGTCCCTAATGTTTCCGACTCAACTACTTCCACAGGCAGTGCATTCCATGCCCCCACTACTCACTGGGTAAAGAACCTACCTCTGATATCCCTCCTATATCTTCCACCTTTCATCTTAAATTTATGTCCCCTTGTAATGGTGTCTTCCACCTGGTGAAAAAATCTCTGACCGTCTACTCTATCTATTCCCCTGATCATCTTATAAACCTCTATCAAGTCGCCCCTCATCCTTCTCCGCTCTAATGAGAAAAGGCCTAGCACCCTCAACCTTTCCTCGTAAGACCTACTCTCCATTCCAGGCAACACCCTGGTAATTCTTCTTTGCACCTTTTCCAGAACTTCCACATCCTTCCTAAAATGAGGCGACCAGAACTGTACACAGTACTCCAAATGTGGCCTTACCAAAGTTTTGTACAGCTGCATCATTACCTCATGGCTCTTAAATTCAATCCCTCTGTTAATGAACGCGAGCACACCATAGGCCTTCTTCACAGCTCTATCCACTTGAGTGGCAACTTTCAAAGATGTATGAACATAGACCCCAAGGTCTCTCTGCTCCTCCACAATGCCAAGAACTCTACCGTTAACCCTGTATTCCGCATTCATATTTGTCCTTCCAAAATGGACAACCTCACACTTTTCAGGGTTAAACTCCATCTGCCACTTCTCAGCCCAGCTCTGCATCCTATCTATGTCTCTTTGCAGCCGACAACAGCCCTCCTTACTATCCACAACTCCACCAATCTTCGTATCGTCTGCAAATTTACTGACCCACCCTTCAACTCCCTCATCCAAGTCATTAATGAAAATCACAAACAGCAGAGGACCCAGAACTGATCCCTGCGGTACACCACTGGTAACTGGGATCCAGGCTGAATATTTGCCATCCACCACCACTCTCTGACTGCTATCGGTTAGCCAGTTCGTTATCCAACTGGCCAAATTTCCCACTATCCCATGCCTCCTTATTTTGTGCAGAAGCCTACCATGGGGAACTTTATCAAATGCCTTACTAAAATCCATGTACACTACATCCACTGCTTTACCTTCATCCACATGCTTGGTCACCTCCTCAAAGAATTCAATAAGATTTGTAAGGCAAGACCTACCCCTCACAAATCCGTGCTGACTCTCCCTAATCAAGCAGTGTCTTTCCAGATGCTCAGAAATCCTATCCTTCAGTACCCTTTCCATTACTTTGCCCACCACCGAAGTAAGACTAACTGGCCTGTAATTCCCAGGGTTATCCCTAGTTCCATTTTGAACAGGGGCACGACATTCGCCACTCTCCAATCCCCTGGTACCACCCCTGTTGACAATGAGGACGAAAAGATAATTGCCAGCGGCTCTGCAATTTCATCTCTTGCTTCCCATAGAATCCTTGGATATATCCCGTCAGGCCCGGGGGACTTGTCTATCCTTAAGTTTTTCAAAATGCCCAACACATCTTCCTTCCTAACAAGTATTTCCTCGAGATTACCAATCTGTTTCACACTGTCCTCTCCAACAATATCGCCCCTCTCATTTGTAAATACAGAAGAAAAGTACTCATTCAAGACCTCTCCTATCTCTTCAGACTCAATACACAATCTCCCGCTACTGTCCCTGATCGGACCTACCCTAGCTCTAGTCATTCTCATATTTCTCACATATGTGTAAAAGGCCTTGGGGTTTTCCTTGATCCTACCCGCCAAAGATTGTTCATGCCCTCTCTTAGCTCTCCTAATCCCTTTCTTCAGTTCCCTCCTGGCTATCTTGTATCCCTCCAATGCCCTGTCTGAACCTTGTTTCCTCAGCCTTACATAAGTCACCTTTTTCCTCTTAACAAGACATTCAACCTCTCTTGTCAACCATGGTTCCCTCACTCGACCATCTCTTCCCTGCCTGACAGGGACATACATATCAAGGACACGTAGCACCTGTTCCTTGAACAAGTTCCACATTTGACTTGTGTCCTTCCCTGCCAGCCTATGTTCCCAACTTATGCACTTCAATTCTTGTCTGGCAACATCGTATTTACCCTTCCCCCAATTGTGAACCTTGCCCTGTTGCACGTACCTATCCCTCTCCATTACTAAAGTGAAAGTCACAGAATTGTGGTCACTATCTCCAAAATGCTCCCCCACTAACAAATCTATCACTTGCCCTGGTTCATTACCCAGTACTAAATCCAATATTGCCCCTACTCTGGTTGGACAATCTACATACTGTGTTAGAAAAGCTTCCTGGACACACTGCACAAACACCACCCCATCCAAACTATTTGATCTAAAGAGTTTCCATTCAATATTTGGGAAGTTAAAGTCGCCCATGACTACTACCCTATGACTTCGCACCTTTCCAAAATCTGTTTCCCAATCTGTTCCTCCACATCTCTGCTACTATTGGGGGGCCTATAGTTTACTCCTAACAAGGTGACTGCTCCTTTCCTATTTCTCACTTCAACCCATACTACCTCAATAGGGTGATACTCCTCGAACTGCCTTTCTGCAGCTGTTATACTATCTCTAATTAATAATGCCACCCCCCACCTCTTTTACCACCCTCCCTAATCTTATTGAAACATCTATAACCAGGGACCTCCAACAACCATTTCTGCCCCTCTTCTATCCAAGTTTCCGTGATGGCCACCACATCGTAGTCCCAAGTACCGATCCATGCCTTCAGTTCACCCACATTATTCCTGATGCTTCTTGCGTTGAAGTATACACACTTCAACCCATCTCCGTGCCTGCAAATACTCTCCTTTGTCAGTGTTCCCTTCCCCACTGCCTCATTACAAGCTTTGGCGTCCTGAATATCGACTACCTTAGTTGCTGGACTACAAATCCGGTTCCCATTCCCCTGCCAAATTAGTTTAAACCCTCCCGAAGAGTACTAGCAAACCTCCCTCCCAGGGAATTTTACATTGGACAGTGTAGGGCACTGTTTCAATGTACTGTATTTAATGTCGGGTTCTGTTTAATTTTACATTGGTCAGTGTAGGGCACTGTTTCATTGTACTGTATTTAATGTCGGGCTCTGTTTAATTTTACATTGTTGACTCAAAGGCACTATTTCATTGTACTGTATTTAATGTCGGGCTCTATTTAATGTTACCTTGTTCACTGTAGGGCACTGTTTCATTGTACCGTATTTAAACAGAGCTCGACATTAAATACGGTACAAAGAAACAGTGCCCTAAACTGAACAATGTAAAATTAATCAGAGCCCGACATTAAATACGGGACAATGAAACAGTGCCCTAAACTGAACAATGTAAAATTAATCAGAGCCCGACATTAAATACGGGACAATGAAACAGTGCCCGAGAGTGTACAAAGTAAAGTTAAACAGAGCCCGAGATTAAATACAGTTCAATGAAACAGTGACCAACAGTAAACAATGTGTAATTAAACAGAGCCCGACATTAAACAGGCTTCTACTTCTAGGCACTTGCAGCTGGAGCTTGTTAATTAGTTAATTGGATTAGGCCAGTTTGTCAGAGGCTAGATTCACAGTATAAAAGTGATCCCCTACAGTGCAGACTTTGATTGCACTGAGTGCTGAATTTGGTGCTTTTTGAGTGCGATAGTGAGAGTTTGGTAACCGAGGGAGTTAGGTGAGGAGGGAGTAAGGTGCTCCTTTCATTTTGTTTCCGACATTTCCGCAAAGAGTGCGAAGAGATCCAGGAGTTTACAGGAAGTGTAGCTGACTGGGAGCAGAGTCGGAGGGCGGAGATCTAGTTAGTCCACAGGGCAGCTATATTCTGTCAGGTAAGAGGGGATGGAGGCTAGGCCAGTTACATGCTCCTCCTGTAGGATGTGGGTGGTGAGGGATACCACCGGTGTCCCCGCTGACTATACCTGCGGGAAGTGCACCCAACTTCAGCTCCTCAAAGACCGTGTTAGGGAACTGGAGCTGAAGCTGGATGAACTTCGGATCATCCGGGAGGCAGAGGGGGTGATTGAGAAGAGTCACACGGAGGTAACCACACCCAAGGTACAGGACAAGAATAGCTGGGTTACAGTCAGGGGGAAAGAGACAAACAGGCAGACTGTGCAGGGATCCCTCGTGGCCGTTCCCCTTCAAAACAAGTATACCGTTTTGGATGCTGTTGGGGGGGATGACCTACCGGGGGAAGGCCCGAGCGGCCAGGTCTCTGGCACTGAGTCTGGCTCTGGGGCTCAGAAGGGAAGGGGGGAGAATAGAAAAGCAATAGTTGTAGGAGATTCAATGGTTAGGGGAATAGATAGGAGATTCTGTGGTCGCGAGCGAGACTCCCGGAAGGTATGTTACCTCCCGGGTGCCAGGGCCAGGAATGTCTCGGATCGTGTCTTCAGGTTCCTTAAGGGGGAGGGGGAGCAGCCAGAAGTCGTGGTGCACATTGGTACCAACGACATAGGTAGGAAAAGGGGTGTGGAGGTAATAAACACGTTTAAGGAGTTAGGCTGGAAGTTGAAAGCCTGGGCAGACAGAGTTGTCATCTCTGGTTTGTTGCCGGTGCGACGTGATAGCGAGGCTAGGAATAGGGAGAGAGTGCAGTTGAACACGTGGCTGCAGGAATGGTGTAGGAGTGAGGGCTTCAGGTATTTGGATAATTGGAGCGCATTCTGGGGAAGGTGGGACCTGTACAAGCAGGACCGGTTGCATCTGAACCAGAGGGGCACCAATATCCTGGGAGGAAGGTTTGCTAGTACTCTTCGGGAGGGTTTAAAATAATTTGGCAGGGGAATGGGAACCGGATTTGTAGTCCTGCAACTAAGGTAGCCGATATTCAGGACGCCAAAGCTTGTCATGAGGCAGTGGGGAAGGGAACACTGACAATGGAGAGTATTTGCAGGCACGGAGATGGGTTGAAGTGTGTATACTTCAACGCAAGAAGCATCAGGAATAAGGTGGGTGAACTTAAGGCATGGATCGGTACTTGGGACTACGATGTGGTGGCCATCACGGAAACTTGGATAGAAGAGGGGCAGAAATGGTTGTTGGAGGTCCCTGGTTATAGATGTTTCAATAAGATTAGGGAGGGTGGTAAAAGAGGTGGGGGGCGTGGCATTATTAATTAGAGATAGTATAACAGCTGCAGAAAGGCAGTTTGAGGAGTATCACCCTATTGAGGTAGTATGGGTTGAAGTCAGAAATAGGAAAGGAGCAGTCACCTTGTTAGGAGTTTTCTATAGACCCCCCAATAGTAGCAGAGATGTGGAGGAACAGATTGGGAAACAGGTTTTGGAAAGGTGCAGAAGTCATAGGGTAGTAGTCATGGGCGACTTTAACTTCCCAAATATTGAGTGGAAACTCTTTAGATCAAATAGTTTGGATGGGGTGGTGTTTGTGCAGTGTGTCCAGGAAGCTTTTCTAACACAGTATGTAGATTGTCCAACCAGAGGAGGGGCAATATTGGATTTAGTACTGGGTAATGAACCAGGGCAAGTGATAGATTTGTTAGTGGGGGAGCATTTTGGAGATAGTGACCACAATTCTGTGACTTTCACTTTAGTAATGGAGAGGGATAGGTACGTGCAACAGGGCAAGCTTCACAATTGGGGGAAGGGTAAATACGATGTTGTCAGACAAGAATTGAAGTGCATAAGTTGGGAACATAGGCTGGCAGGGAAGGACACAAGTGAAATGTGGAACTTGTTCAAGGAACAGGTGATACGTGTCCTTGATATGTATGTCCCTGTCAGGCAGGGAAGAGATGGTCGAGTGAGGGAACCATGGTTGACAAGAGAGGTTGAATGCCTTGTTAAGAGAAAAAATGTGACTTATGTAAGGCTGAGGAAACAAGGTTCAGACAGGGCATTGGAGGGATACAAGATAGCCAGGAGGGAACTGAAGAAAGGGATTAGGAGAGCTAAGAGAGGGCATGAACAATCTTTGGCGGGTAGGATCAAGGAAAACCCAAAGGCCTTTTACACATATGTGAGAAATATGAGAATGACTAGAGCGAGGGTAGGTCCGATCAAGGACAGTAGCGGGAGATTGTGTATTGAGTCTGAAGAGATAGGAGAGGTCTTGAATGAGTACTTTTCTTCTGTATTTACAAATGAGAGGGGCGATATTGTTGGAGAGGACAGTGTGAAACAGATTGGTAAGCTCGAGGAAATACTTGTTAGGAAGGAAGATGTGTTGGGCATTTTGAAAAACTTTAGGATAGACAAGTCCCCCGGGCCTGACGGGATATATCCAAGGATTCTATGGGAAGCAAGAGATGAAATTGCAGAGCCGTTGGCAATTATCTTTTCGTCCTCACTGTCAACAGGGGTGGTACCAGGGGATTGGAGAGTGGCGAATGTCGTGCCCCTGTTCAAAAAAGGAACTAGGGATAACCCTGGGAATTACAGGCCAGTTAGTCTTACTTCGGTGGTAGGCAAAGTAATGGAAAGGGTACTGAAGGATAGGAATTCTGAGCATCTGGAAAGACACTGCTTGATTAGGGATAGTCAGCACGGATTTGTGAGGGGTAGGTCTTGCCTTACGAATCTTATTGAATTCTTTGAGGAGGTGACCAAGCATGTGGATGAAGGTAAAGCAGTGGGTGTCGTGTACATGGATTTTAGTAAGGCATTTGATAAAGTTCCCCATGGTAGGCTCCTGCACAAAGTAAGGAGGCATGGGATAGTGGGAAATTTGGCCAGTTGGATAACGAACTGGCTAACCAATAGAAGTCAGAGAGTGGTGGTGGATGGCAAATATTCAGACTGGATCCCAGTTACCAGTGGTGTACCGCAGGGATCAGTTCTGGGTCCTCTGCTGTTTGTGATTTTCATTAATGACTTGGATGGGGGAGTTGAAGGGTGGGTCAGTAAATTTGCAGACGAGACGAAGATTGGTGGAGTTGTGGATAGTAAGGAGGGCTGTTGTCGGCTGCAAAGAGACATAGATAGGATGCAGAGCTGGGCTGAGAAGTGGCAGATGGAGTTTAACACTGAAAAATGTGAGGTTGTCCATTTTGGAAGGACAAATATGAATGCGGAATACAGGGTTAACGGTAGAGTTCTTGGCATTGTGGAGGAGCAGAGAGACCTTGGGGTCTATGTTCATACATCTTTGAAAGTTGCCACTCAAGTGGATAGAGCTGTGAAGAAGACCTATGGTGTGCTCGCGTTCATTAACAGAGAGATTGAACTTAAGAGCCATGAGGTAATGATGCAGCTGTACAAAACTTTGGTAAGGCCACATTTGGAGTACTGTGTACAGTTCTGGTCGCCTCATTTTAGGAAGGATATGGAAGTTCTGGAAAAGGTGCAAAGAAGATTTACCAGGATGTTGCCTGGAATGGAGAGTAGGTCTTACGAGGAAAGGTTGAGGGTGCTAGGCCTTTTCTCATTCGAGCGGAGAAGGATGAGGGGCGACTTGATAGAGGTTTATAAGATGATCTGGGGAATAGATAGAGTAGACAGTCAGAGACTTTTTCCCCAGGTGGAACACACCATTACAAGGGGACATAAATTTAAGGTGAAAGGTGGAAGATACAGGAGGGATATCATAGGTAGGTTCTTTACCCAGAGAGTAGTGGGGGCATGGAATGCACTGCCTGTGGAAGTAGTTGAGTCGGAAACATTAGGGACCTTCAAGCAGCTGTTGGATAGGTACATGGATTACGGGAAAATGATATAGTGTAGATGTATTTGTTCTTAAGGGCAGCACGGTAGCATTGTGGGGAGCACAATTGCTTCACAGATCCATGGTCCCAGGTTCGATTGCAGCTTGGGTCATTCTCTGTGCGGTGTCTGCACGTCCTCCCCGTGTCTGCGTGGGTTTCCTCCGGGTGCTCCGGTTTCCTCCCACAGTCCAAAGATGTGCGGGTTTGGTGAATTGGCCAATGATAAATTGCCCTTAATGTCCAAATTGCCCTTGGTGTTGGGTGGAGGTGTTGAGTTTGGGTAGGGTGCTCGTTCCAAGAGCTGGTGCAGACTCAAAGGGCCGAATGGCGTCCTTCTGCACTGTAAATTCAATGATTATCTATGATTAATCTAGGACAAAGGTTCGGCACAACATCGTGGGCCGAAGGGCCTGTTCTGTGCTGTATTTTCTATGTTCTATGTTCTATTAAATACACAACAATGAAACAGTGCCCTACAGTGTACAAAGTAAAGTTAAACAGAGCCCGACATTAAATACAGTACAATGAAACATTGCCCTACAGTGATCAAGGTCAAATTAAACAGAGCCAGACATTAAATACGGTACAATGAAACAGTGTCCTACACTGAACAATGTAAAATTAAACAGAACCCGACATTAAATACAGGACAATGAAACAGTGCCCTACACTGACCAATGTAAAATTAAACAGAGCCCGACATTAAATACAGTACAATGAAACAGTGCCCTACAGTGAACAAGGTCAAATTAAACAGAGCCAGACATTAAATACGGTACAATGAAACAGTGTCCTACACTGAACAATGTAAAATTAAACAGAACACGACATTAAATACAGGACAATGAAACCGTGCCCTACACTGACCAATGTAAAACTAAACAGAGCCCGACATTAAATACAGATCAATGAAACAGTGCCCTACAGTGAACAATGTAAAATTAAACAGAGCCCGACATTAAATGCAGTACAATGAAACAGTGTCCTACACTGACCAAAGCAAAATTAAACAGCGCCCGACATTAAACATGGTTCAATGAAACAGTGCCCTACACTGAACAATGTAAAATTAAACAGAGCCCGACATTAAATACGGTACAATGAAACAGTGCCTTACAATCAACAATGTAAAATTAAACAGAGCCCGACATTAAATACAGTACAATGAAACAGTGCCCTACACTGAACAATGTAAAATTAAACAGAGCCCGACATTAAATACGGTACAATGAAACAGTGCCTTACAATCAACAATGTAAAATTAAACAGAGCCCGACATTAAATACGGTACAATGAAACAGTGCCCTACAGTGTACAAAGTAAAATTAAACAGAGCCCGACATTAAATACGGTACAATGAAACAGTGCCCTACAGTGAACAAGGTAAAATTAAACAGAGCCAGACATTAAATACGGTACAATGAAACATTGCTCTACACTGAACAATGTAAAATTAAACAGAGCCCGACATTAAATACGGTACAATGAAACAGTGCCCTACAGTGAACAATGTAAAATTAAACATAGCCCGACATTAAATACGGTACAATGAAACAGTGCCCTACAGTGAACAAGGTAAAATTAAACAGAGCCCGACATTAAATACGGTACAATGAAACAGTGCCCTACAGTGAACAATGTACAATTAAACACAGCCCGACATTAAATACGGTAAAATGAAACAGTGACCTACAGTAAACAAGGCAAAATTAAACAGAGCCCGACATTAAATACAGATCAATGAAACAGTGCCCTACACTGAACAATGTAAAAATAAACAGAGCCCGACATTAAATACGGGACAATGAAATAGTGCCCGACAGTGAACAAGGTAAAATTAAACAGAGCCCAACATTAAATACAGCACAATGAAATAATGCCCTACAGTGAAGAATGTAAAATTAAACACATCCCGACATTAAATACCGTACAATTAAACAGTGACCTACAGTGAACAATGTAAAATTAAACATAGCCCGACATTAAATACGGTAAAGTGAAACAGTGCCCTCAACTGAGCAAGGAAAAATTAAACACAGCCCGACATTAAATACGGTACAATGAAACAGTGCCCTACAGTGAACAATGTACAATTAAACACAGCCCGACATTAAATACGGTACAATGAAACAGTGCCCTACACTGAACAAGGTAAAATTAAACAGAGCCCGACATTAAATACGGTACAATGAAACAGTGCCCTACACTGAAGAAGGTAAAATTAAACACAGCCTGACATTAAATACGGTACAATGAAACAGTGCCCTACAGTGAACAATGTACAATGAAACACAGCCCGACAGTAAATACGGTACAATGAAACAGTGCCCTACACTGAACAAGGTAAAATTTAACAGAGCCCGACATTAAATACGATACAATGAAACAGTGCCCTACACTGAACAAGGTAAAATTAAACAGAGCCCGACATTAAATACGGGACAATGAAACAGTGGCCTACAGTGAACAATGTAAAATAAAACATAGCCCGACATTAAATACGGTACAATGAAACAGTGCCCTACAGTGAACAATGTACAATTAAACACAGCCCAACATTAAATACGGTACAATTAATCAGTGCCCTACCAGCAACAATGTTAAATTAAACAGAGCCCGACATTAAATACGGTACAATGAAATAGTGCCCTACAGTGAACAAAGTAAAATTAAACAGAGCCCGACATTAAATACAGTACAATGAAACAGAGCTCTAATGTGAACAATGTAAAATAAAACAGAGCCCGACATTAAATACGGTACAATTAAACAGTGCCCTACACTGAACAAGGTAAAATTAAACAGAGCTCGACATTAAATACGGTACAATGAAACAGTGCCCTACAAGCAACAAGGAAAAATTAAACAGAGCCCGACATTAAATACGGTACAATGAAATAGTGCCCTACAGTGAACAAAGTAAAATTAAACAGAGCCCAACATTAAATACAGCACAATGAAACAGTGCCCTACAGTAAACAAGGTAAAATTAAACAGAGCCCGACATTAAATACGGGACAATGAAACAGTGACCTACAGTAAACAAGGCAAAATTAAACAGAGCCCGACACTAAATACAGTACAATGAAACAGTGCCCTACACTGAACAATGTAAAATTAAACATAGCCCGACATTAAATACGGTACAATGAAACAGTGCCCTACAGTAAACAAGGTAAAATTAAACAGAGCCCGACATTAAATACGGGACAATGAAACAGTGACCTACAGTAAACAAGGCAAAATTAAACAGAGCCCGACACTAAATACAGTACAATGAAACAGTGCCCTACACTGAACAATGTAAAATTAAACACAGCCCGACATTAAATACGGTAAAATGAATCAGTGCCCTACAGTGAACAAGGTAAAATTAAACAAAGCCCGACATTAAATATAGTACTATGAAACAGTGCCCTACAGTGAACAAGGTAACATTAAACAGAACCCGACATTAAATACGGTACAATAAAACACTGCCCTACACTGAACAATGTAAAATTAAACACAGCCCGACATTAAATACGGTGCAATGAATCAGTGCCCTACACTGAACAATGTAAAATTAAACACAGCCCGACATTAAATACGGTACAATGAAACAATGCCCTACACTGAACAATGTAAAATTAAACACAGCCCGACATTAAATACGGTACAATGAAACAGTGCCCTACACCGAACAAGGTAAAATTAAACAGAGCCCGACATTAAATACAGTACTATGAAACAGTGCCCTACAGTGAACAAGGTAACATTAAACAGAACCCGACATTAAATACGGTACAATAAAACACTGCCCTACACTGAACAATGTAAAATTAAACACAGCCCGACATTAAATACGGTGCAATGAATCAGTGCCCTACACTGAACAATGTAAAATTAAACATAGCCCGACATTAAATACGGTACAATGAAACAGTGCCCTACACTGAACAATGTAAAATTAAACACAGCCCGACATTAAATTCGGTACAATGAAACAATGCCCTACACTGAACAATGTAAAATTAAACACAGCCCGACATTAAATACGGTACAATGAATCAGTGCCCGACACTGAACAATGTAAAATTAAACACAGCCCGACATTAAATACGGTACAATGAAACAGTGACCTACAGTAAACAAGACAAAATTAAGCAGAGCCCGCCATTAAATACAGTACAATGAAACAGTGACCTACAGTAAACAAGGCAAAATTAAACAGAGCCCGACATTAAATACAGATCAATGAAACAGTGCCCTACACTGAACAATGTAAAATTAAACACAGCCCGACATTAAATACGGTACAATGAAACAGTGCCCTACACTGCACAATGTAAAAATAAACAGAGCCCGACATTAAATACGGGACAATGAAACAGTGCCCGACAGTGAACAAGGTAAAATTAAACAGAGCCCAGCATTAAATACAGCACAATGAAACAATGCCCTACAGTGAAGAATGTAAAATTAAACACATCCCGACATTAAATACCGTACAATGAAACAGTGACCTACAGTGAACAATGTAAAATTAAACATAGCCCGACATTAAATACGGTACAATGAAACAGTGCCCTACAGTGAACTATGTAAAATTAAACAGAGCACGACATTAAATACAGTACAATGTAACAGTGCCCTCAACTGAGCAAGGAAAAATTAAACACAGCCCGACATTAAATACGGTACAATGAAACAGTGCCCTACAGTGAACAATGTACAATTAAACACAGCCCGACATTAAATATAGTACAATGAAACAGTGCCCTACAGTGAACAAGGTAACATTAAACAAAGCCCGACATTAAATATAGTACAATGAAACAGTGCCCTACACTGAACACTGTAAAATTAAACACAGCCCGACATTAAATACGGTACAATGAAACAGTGCCTTACAAGCAACAAGGAAAAATTAAACAGAGCCCGACATTAAATACGGTACAATGAAATAGTGCCCTACAGTGAACAAAGTAAAATTAAACAGAGCCCAACATTAAATACAGCACAATGAAACAATGCGCTACAGTGAACAATGTAAAACTAAACACAGCCCGACATTAAATACGGTAAAATGAAACAGTGCCCTACACTGAACAAGGTAAAATTAAACAGAGCCCGACATTAAATACGGTACAATGAAACAGTGCCCTACAGTGAACAAGGTAAAATTAAACGGAGCCCGACATTAAATACAGTACAGTGAAACAGTGCCCTACAGTGAACAATGTAAAATTAAACACAGCCCGACATTAAATACGGGACAATGAAACAGTGGCCTACAGTGAACAATGTAAAATAAAACATAGCCCGACATTAAATACGGTACAATTAATCAGTGCCCTACCAGCAACAATGTTAAATTAAACAGAGCCCGACATTAAATACGGTACAATGAAATAGTGCCCTACAGTGAACAAAGTAAAATTAAACAGAGCCCGACATTAAATACAGTACAATGAAACAGAGCTCTAATGTGAACAATGTAAAATAAAACAGAGCCCGACATTAAATACGGTACAATTAAACAGTGCCCTACACTGAACAAGGTAAAATTAAACAGAGCTCGACATTAAATACGGTACAATGAAACAGTGCCCTACAAGCAACAAGGAAAAATTAAACAGAGCCCGACATTAAATACGGTACAATGTACCAGTGCCCTCCACTGAGCAAGGTAAAATTAAACACAGCCCGACATTAAATACGGTACAATGAAACAGTGCCCTACAGTGAACAATGTACAATTAAACACAGCCCGACATTACAAACAGTACAATAAAACAGTGACCTACACTGAACAATGTAAAATTAAACAGAGCCCGACATTAAATACGGTACAATGAAACAGTGCCCTACAGTAAACAAGGTAAAATTAAACAGAGCCCGACATTAAATACGGGACAATGAAACAGTGACCTACAGTAAACAAGGCAAAATTAAACAGAGCCCGACACTAAATACAGTACAATGAAACAGTGCCCTACACTGAACAATGTAAAATTAAACATAGCCCGACATTAAATACGATACAATGAAACAGTGCCCTACAGTAAACAAGGTAAAATTAAACAGAGCCCGACATTAAATACGGGACAATGAAACAGTGACCTACAGTAAACAAGGCAAAATTAAACAGAGCCCGACACTAAATACAGTACAATGAAACAGTGCCCTACACTGAACAATGTAAAATTAAACACAGCCCGACATTAAATACGGTAAAATGAATCAGTGCCCTACAGTGAACAAGGTAAAATTAAACAAAGCCCGACATTAAATATAGTACTATGAAACAGTGCCCTACAGTGAACAAGGTAACATTAAACAGAACCCGACATTAAATACGGTACAATAAAACACTGCCCTACACTGAACAATGTAAAATTAAACACAGCCCGACATTAAATACGGTGCAATGAATCAGTGCCCTACACTGAACAATGTAAAATTAAACACAGCCCGACATTAAATACGGTACAATGAAACAATGCCCTACACTGAACAATGTAAAATTAAACACAGCCCGACATTAAATACGGTACAATGAAACAATGCCCTACACTGAACAATGTAAAATTAAACACAGCCCGACATTAAATACGGTACAATGAATCAGTGCCCGACACTGAACAATGTAAAATTAAACACAGCCCGACATTAAATACGGTACAATGAAACAGTGACCTACAGTAAACAAGACAAAATTAAGCAGAGCCCGCCATTAAATACAGTACAATGAAACAGTGACCTACAGTAAACAAGGCAAAATTAAACAGAGCCCGACATTAAATACAGATCAATGAAACAGTGCCCTACACTGAACAATGTAAAATTAAACACAGCCCGACATTAAATACGGTACAATGAAACAGTGCCCTACACTGCACAATGTAAAAATAAACAGAGCCCGACATTAAATACGGGACAATGAAACAGTGCCCGACAGTGAACAAGGTAAAATTAAACAGAGCCCAGCATTAAATACAGCACAATGAAACAATGCCCTACAGTGAAGAATGTAAAATTAAACACATCCCGACATTAAATATAGTACAATGAAACAGTGCCCTACACTGAACACTGTAAAATTAAACACAGCCCGACATTAAATATAGTACAATGAAACAGTGCCCTACACTGAACAAGGTAAAATTATACACAGCCCGACATTAAATACAGTACAATGAAACAGTGCCCTACACTGAACAATGTAAAATTAAACACAGCCCGACATTAAATACGGTACAATGAATCAGTGTCCTACACTGAACAATGTAAAATTAAACACAGCCCGACATTAAATACGGTACAATGAAACAGTGCCCTACATTGAACAATGTAAAATTAAACCGAGCCTGACATTAAATACAGTACAATGAAACAGTGACCTACAGTAAACAAGGCAAAATTAAACAGAGCCCGACATTAAATACAGTACAATGAAACAGTGCCCTACCAGCAACAATGTAAAATTAAACAGAGCACGACATTAAATACGGTACAATGAAACAGTGCCCTACAGTGAACGAAGTAAAATTAAACAGAGCCCGACATTAAATACGGTACAATTAAACAGTGCCCTACAGTGAACAATTTAAAATTAAACAGAGCTCGACATTAAATACGGTACAATGAATCAGTGCCCTACACTGAACAAGGTAAAATTAAACAGAGCTCGACATTAAATACGGTACAATGAATCAGTGCCCTACACTGAACAAGGTAAAATTAAACAGAGCTCGACATTAAATACGGTACAATGAAACAGTGCCCTACAAGCAACAAGGAAAAATTAAACAGAGCCCGACATTAAATACGGTACAATGTAACAGTGCCCTACAGTGAACAATGTAAAATTAAACACAGCCCGACATTAAATACGGTACAATGAAACAGTGCCCTACAGTGAACAATGTAAAATTAAACAGAGCACGACATTAAATACAGTACAATGTAACAGTGCCCTCCACTGAGCAAGGTAAAATTAAACACAGCCCGACATTAAATACAGTACAATGAAACAGTGCCCTACACTGAACAATGTAAAATTAAACATCGCCCGACATTAAATACGGTACAATGAAACAGTGCCCGACAGTGAACAAGGTAAAATTAATCAGAGCCCGACATTAAATACGGTACAATGAAACAGTGCCCTACACTGAACAATGTAAAATTAAACCGAGCCTGACATTAAATACAGTACAATGAAACAGTGACCTACAGTAAACAAGGCAAAATTAAACAGAGCCCGACATTAAATACAGTACAATGAAACAGTGCCCTCCACTGAGGAAGGTAAAATTAAACACAGCCCGACATTAAATACGGTACAATGAAACAGTGCCCGATAGTGAACAATGTAAAATTTAACTGAGCCCGACATTAAATACAGTACAATGAAACAGTGCCCTACAGTGAACAATGTAAAATTAAACAGAGTCCGACATTTAATACAGGACAATGAACCAGTGACCTACAGTAAACAAGGCAAAATTAAACAGAGCCCAACATTAAATACGGGACTATGAAACAGTGCCCGACAGTGAACATAGTAAAATTAAACAGAGCCCAACATTAAATACAGCACAATGAAACAATGCGCTACAGTGAACAATGTAAAACTAAACACAGCCCGACATTAAATACGGTAAAATGAAACAGTGCCCTACACTGAATAAGGTAAAATTAAACAGAGCCCGACATTAAATACGGTACAATGAAACAGTGCCCTACAGTGAACAAGGTAAAATTAAACGGAGCCCGACATTAAATACAGTACAATGAAACAGTGCCCTACAGTGAACAATGTAAAATTAAACACAGCCCGACATTAAATACGGGACAATGAAACAGTGGCCTACAGTGAACAATGTAAAATAAAACATAGCCCGACATTAAATACGGTACAATTAATCAGTGCCCTACCAGCAACAATGTTAAATTAAACAGAGCCCGACATTAAATACGGTACAATGAAATAGTGCCCTACAGTGAACAAAGTAAAATTAAACAGAGCCCGACATTAAATACAGTACAATGAAACAGAGCTCTAATGTGAACAATGTAAAATAAAACAGAGCCCGACATTAAATACGGTACAATTAAACAGTGCCCTACACTGAACAAGGTAAAATTAAACAGAGCTCGACATTAAATACGGTACAATGAAACAGTGCCCTACAAGCAACAAGGAAAAATTAAACAGAGCCCGACATTAAATACGGTACAATGTACCAGTGCCCTCCACTGAGCAAGGTAAAATTAAACACAGCCCGACATTAAATACGGTACAATGAAACAGTGCCCTACAGTGAACAATGTACAATTAAACACAGCCCGACATTACAAACAGTACAATAAAACAGTGACCTACACTGAACAATGTAAAATTAAACAGAGCCCGACATTAAATACGGTACAATGAAACAGTGCCCTACAGTAAACAAGGTAAAATTAAACAGAGCCCGACATTAAATACGGGACAATGAAACAGTGACCTACAGTAAACAAGGCAAAATTAAACAGAGCCCGACACTAAATACAGTACAATGAAACAGTGCCCTACACTGAACAATGTAAAATTAAACACAGCCCGACATTAAATACGGTAAAATGAATCAGTGCCCTACAGTGAACAAGGTAAAATTAAACAAAGCCCGACATTAAATATAGTACTATGAAACAGTGCCCTACAGTGAACAAGGTAACATTAAACAGAACCCGACATTAAATACGGCACAATAAAACACTGCCCTACACTGAACAATGTAAAATTAAACACAGCCCGACATTAAATACGGTGCAATGAATCAGTGCCCGACACTGAACAATGTAAAATTAAACACAGCCCGACATTAAATACGGTACAATGAAACAGTGCCCTACACTGAACAATGTAAAATTAAACACAGCCCGACATTAAATACGGTACAATGAAACAGTGCCCTACACCGAACAAGGTAAAATTAAACAGAGCCCGACATTAAATACAGTACTATGAAACAGTGCCCTACAGTGAACAAGGTAACATTAAACAGAACCCGACATTAAATACGGTACAATAAAACACTGCCCTACACTGAACAATGTAAAATTAAACACAGCCCGACATTAAATACGGTGCAATGAATCAGTGCCCTACACTGAACAATGTAAAATTAAACACAGCCCGACATTAAATACGGTACAATGAAACAATGCCCTGCACTGAACAATGTAAAATTAAACACAGCCCGACATTAAATACGGTACAATGAATCAGTGCCCGACACTGAACAATGTAAAATTAAACACAGCCCGACATTAAATACGGTACAATGAAACAGTGACCTACAGTAAACAAGACAAAATTAAGCAGAGCCCGCCATTAAATACAGTACAATGAAACAGTGACCTACAGTAAACAAGGCAAAATTAAACAGAGCCCGACATTAAATACAGATCAATGAAACAGTGCCCTACACTGAACAATGTAAAATTAAACACAGCCCGACATTAAATACGGTACAATGAAACAGTGCCCTACACTGCACAATGTAAAAATAAACAGAGCCCGACATTAAATACGGGACAATGAAACAGTGCCCGACAGTGAACAAGGTAAAATTAAACAGAGCCCAGCATTAAATACAGCACAATGAAACAATGCCCTACAGTGAAGAATGTAAAATTAAACACATCCCGACATTAAATACCGTACAATGAAACAGTGACCTACAGTGAACAATGTAAAATTAAACATAGCCCGACATTAAATACGGTACAATGAAACAGTGCCCTACAGTGAACTATGTAAAATTAAACAGAGCACGACATTAAATACAGTACAATGTAACAGTGCCCTCAACTGAGCAAGGAAAAATTAAACACAGCCCGACATTAAATACGGTACAATGAAACAGTGCCCTACAGTGAACAATGTACAATTAAACACAGCCCGACATTAAATATAGTACAATGAAACAGTGCCCTACAGTGAACAAGGTAACATTAAACAAAGCCCGACATTAAATATAGTACAATGAAACAGTGCCCTACACTGAACACTGTAAAATTAAACACAGCCCGACATTAAATATAGTACAATGAAACAGTGCCCTACACTGAACAAGGTAAAATTATACACAGCCCGACATTAAATACAGTACAATGAAACAGTGCCCTACACTGAACAATGTAAAATTAAACACAGCCCGACATTAAATACGGTACAATGAATCAGTGCCCTACACTGAACAATGTAAAATTAAACACAGCCCGACATTAAATACGGTACAATGAATCAGTGCCCTACACTGAACAATGTAAAATTAAACACAGCCCGACATTAAATACGGTACAATGAATCAGTGCCCTACACTGAACAATGTAAAATTAAACACAGCCCGACATTAAATACGGTACAATGAAACAGTGCCCTACATTGAACAATGTAAAATTAAACCGAGCCTGACATTAAATACAGTACAATGAAACAGTGACCTACAGTAAACAAGGCAAAATTAAACAGAGCCCGACATTAAATACAGTACAATGAAACAGTGCCCTACCAGCAACAATGTAAAATTAAACAGAGCACGACATTAAATACGGTACAATGAAACAGTGCCCTACAGTGAACGAAGTAAAATTAAACAGAGCCCGACATTAAATACGGTACAATTAAACAGTGCCCTACAGTGAACAATGTAAAATTAAACAGAGCTCGACATTAAATACGGTACAATGAATCAGTGCCCTACACTGAACAAGGTAAAATTAAACAGAGCTCGACATTAAATACGGTACAATGAATCAGTGCCCTACACTGAACAAGGTAAAATTAAACAGAGCTCGACATTAAATACGGTACAATGAAACAGTGCCCTACACTGAACAATGTAAAATTAAACAGACCCCACATTAAATACGGTACAATGAAACAGTGCCCGACAGTGAACAATGTACAATTAAACACAGCCCGACATTAAATACGGTACAATGAAACAGTGCCCTACACTGAACAATGTAAAATTAAACCGAGCCTGACATTAAATACAGTACAATGAAACAGTGACCTACAGTAAACAAGGCAAAATTAAACAGAGCCCGACATTAAATACAGTACAATGAAACAGTGCCCTCCACTGAGGAAGGTAAAATTAAACACAGCCCGACATTAAATACGGTACAATGAAACAGTGCCCGATAGTGAACAATGTAAAATTTAACTGAGCCCGACATTAAATACAGTACAATGAAACAGTGCCCTACAGTGAACAATGTAAAATTAAACAGAGCCCGACATTTAATACAGGACAATGAACCAGTGACCTACAGTAAACAAGGCAAAATTAAACAGAGCCCAACATTAAAAACTGGACAATGAAACAGTGCCCGACAGTGAACATAGTAAAATTAAACAGAGCCCAACATTAAATACAGCACAATGAAACAATGCGCTACAGTGAACAATGTAAAACTAAACACAGCCCGACATTAAATACGGTAAAATGAAACAGTGCCCTACACTGAACAAGGTAAAATTAAACAGAGCCCGACATTAAATACGGTACAATGAAACAGTGCCCTACAGTGAACAAGGTAAAATTAAACGGAGCCCGACATTAAATACGGTACAATGAAACAGTGCCCTACAGTGAACAAGGTAAAATTAAACAGAGCCCAGCATTAAATACAGCACAATGAAACAGTGCCCTACACTGAACAATGTAAACTTAAACACAGCCCGACATTAAATACAGTACAATGAATCAGTGCCCTACACTGAACAATGTAAACTTAAACACAGCCGGACATTAAATACGGTACAATGAATCACTGCCCTACACTGAACAATGTAAAATTATACACAGCCCGACATTAAATACAGTACAATGAAACAGTGACCTACAGTAAACAAGGCAAAATTAAACAGTGCCCGACATTAAATACGGTACAATGAAACAGTGCCCTACACTGAACAATGTAAAATTAAACAGAGCCCGACATTAAATACAGTACAATGAAACAGTGCCCAACAGTGAACAATATAAAATTAAACAGAGCCCGACATTAAATACAGCACAATGAAACAGTGCCCTACACTGAACAATGTAAAATTAAACACAGCCCGACATTAAATACGGTAAAATGAAACAGTGCCCTACACTGAACAAGGTAAAATTAAACAGAGCCCGACATTAAATACAGTACACTGAAACAGTGACCTACAGTAAACAAGGCAAAATTAAACAGAGCCCGACATTAAATACAGTACAATGAAACAGTGCCCTACAGTGAACAAGGTAAAATTATACAGAGCCCGACATTAAATACAGTACAATGAAACAGTGCCCTACAGTGAACAATGTAAAATTAAACAGAGCCCGACATTAAATACAGTACAATGAAACAGTGACCTACAGTAAACAAGGAAAAATTAAACAGAGCCCGACATTAAATACAGTACAATGAAACAGTGCCCTACACTGAACAATGTAAAATTAAACACAGCTCGACATTAAATACGGTAAAATGAAACAGTGCCCTACACTGAACAAGGTAAAATTAAACAGAGCCCGACATTAAATACGGTACAATGAAACAGTGCCCTACACAGAACAAGGTAAAATTAAACAGAGCCCGACATTAAATACGGTACAATGAAACAGTGCCCTGCACTGAACAAGGTAAAATGAAACACAGCCCGACATTAAATACGGTCCAATGAAACAGTGACCTACAGTGAACAATGTAAAATTGAACAGAGCCCGACATTAAATACGGTACAATGAAACAGTGACCTACAGTGAACAAGGTAAAATTAAACAGAGCCCAGCATTAAATACAGCACAATGAAACAGTGCCCTACACTGAACAATGTAAACTTAAACACAGCCCGACATTAAATACAGTACAATGAATCAGTGCCCTACACTGAACAATGTAAACTTAAACACAGCCCGACATTAAATACGGTACAATGAATCACTGCCCTACACTGAACAATGTAAAAGTATACACAGCCCGACATTAAATACAGTACAATGAAACAGTGACCTACAGTAAACAAGGCAAAATTAAACAGTGCCCGACATTAAATACGGTACAATGAAACAGTGCCCTACACTGAACAATGTAAAATTAAACAGAGCCCGACATTAAATACAGTACAATGAAACAGTGCCCAACAGTGAACAATATAAAATTAAACAGAGCCCGACATTAAATACAGCACAATGAAACAGTGCCCTACACTGAACAATGTAAACTTAAACACAGCCCGACATTAAATACAGTACAATGAATCAGTGCCCTACACTGAACAATGTAAAATTATACACAGCCCGACATTAAATACAGTACAATGAAACAGTGCCCTACAGTGAACAAGGTAAAATTAAACAGAGCCCGACATTAAATACGGTATAATGAAACAGTGCCCTACAGTGAACAAGGTAAAATTAAACAGAGCCCGACATTAAATACGGTACAATGAAACAGTGCCCTACAGTGAACAATGTAAAATTAAACTGAGCCCGACATTAAATACAGTACAATGAAACAGTGCCCTACAGTGAGCAATGTAAAATTAAACAGAGCCCGACATTAAATACAGTACACTGAAACAGTGACCTACAGTAAACAAGGCAAAATTAAACAGAGCCCGAAATTAAATACAGTACAATGAAACAGTGCCCTACACTGAACAATGTAACATTAAACAGAGCCCCACATTAAATACGGGACAATGAAACAGTGCCGACAGTGAACAAGGTAAAATTAAACAGAGCCCAACATTAAATACAGCACAATGAAAAAATGCCCTACAGTGAAGAATGTAAAATTAAACACAGCCCGACATTAAATACAGTACAATGAATCAGTGCCCTACACTGAACAATGTAAACTTAAACACAGCCCGACATTAAATACGGTACAATGAATCACTGCCCTACACTGAACAATGTAAAATTATACACAGCCCGACATTAAATACAGTACAATGAAACAGTGCCCTACAGTGAACAAGGTAAAATTAAACAGAGCCCGACATTAAATACAGTACAATGAAACAGTGCCCTACAGTGAACAATGTAAAATTAAACAGAGCCCGACATTAAATACAGTACAATGAAACAGTGCCCTACACTGAACAATGTAAAATTAAACACAGCCCGACATTAAATACGGTAAAATGAAACAGTGCCCTACACTGAACAAGGTAAAATTAAACAGAGCCCGACATTAAATACGGTACAATGAAACAGTGCCCTACACTGAACAAGGTAAAATTAAACAGAGCCCGACATTAAATACAGTACAATGAAATAGTGCCCTACACTGAACAATGTAACATTAAACAGAGCCCGACATTAAATACGGGACAATGAAACAGTGCCGACAGTGAACAAGGTAAAATTAAACAGAGCCCAACATTAAATACAGCACAATGAAAAAATGCCCTACAGTGAAGAATGTAAAATTAAACACAGCCCGACATTAAATACAGTACAATGAAACAGTGACCTACAGTGAACAATGTAAAATTAAACATAGCCCGACATTAAATACGGTACAATGAAACAGTGCCCTACAGTGAACAATGTACAATTAAACACAGCCCGACAGTAAATACGGTACAATGAAACAGTGCCCTACACTGAACAAGGTAAAATTAAACAGAGCCCGACATTAAATACGGTACAATGAAACAGTGCCCTGCACTGAACAAGGTAAAATTAAACAGAGCCCGACATTAAATACGGTAGAATGAAACAGTGCCCTACACTGAACAATTTAACATTAAACAGAGCCCGACATTAAATACGGGACAATGAAACAGTGCCGACAGTGAACAAGGTAAAATTAAACAGAGCCCAACATTAAATACAGCACAATGAAAAAATGCCCTACAGTGAACAATGTAAAATTAAACACAGCCCGACATTAAATACAGTACAATGAAACAGTGCCCTACAGTGAACAAGGTAAAATTAAACATAGCCCGACATTAAATACGGTACAATGAAACTGTGCCCTACAGTGAACAAGGTAAAATTAAACAGAGCCCGACATTAAATACGGTACAATGAAACAGTGCCCTACACTGAACAAGGTAAAATTAAACAGAGCCCAACATTAAATACAGTACAATGAATCAGTGCCCTACAGTGAACAATGTACAATTAAACACAGCCCGACATTAAATACGGTAAAATGAAACAGTGCCCTACACTGAACAAGGTAAAATTAAACACAGCCCGACATTAAATACGGTACAATGAAACAGTGCCCTACACTGAACAAGGTAAAATTAAACACAGCCCGACATTAAATACGGTACAATGAAACAGTGCCCTACACTGAACAAGGTAAAATTAAACACAGCCCGACATTAAATACGGTACAATGAAACAGTGCCCTACACTGAACAAGGTAAAATTAAACAGAGCCCGACATTAAATACGGTAAAATGAAACAGTGCCCTACACTGAATAAGGTAAAATTAAACATAGCCCGACATTAAATACAGTACAATGAAACAGTGCCCTACAGTGAACAAGGTAAAATTAAACACAGCCCGACATTAAAGACAGTACAATGAAACAGTGCCCTACAGTGAACAAGGTAAAATTAAACAGAGCCCGACATTAAATACGGTACAATGAAACAGTGCCCTACACTGAACAAGGTAAAATTAAACAGAGCCCAACATTAAATACAGTACAATGAATCAGTGCCCTACAGTGAACAATGTACAATTAAACACAGCCCGACATTAAATACGGTAAAATGAAACAGTGCCCTACACTGAACAAGGTAAAATTAAACACAGCCCGACATTAAATACGGTACAATGAAACAGTGCCCTACACTGAACAATGTAAAATTAAACAGAGCCCGACATTAAATACAGTACAATGTAACAGTGCCCTACACTGAACAATGCAAAATTAAACACAGCCCGACATTAAATACGGTACAATGAAACAGTGCCCTACACTGAACAAGGTAAAATTAAACAGAGCCCTACATTAAATACAGTACAATGAAACAGTGCCCTACAGTGAACAATGTAAAATTAAACAGAGCCCGACATTAAATACGGTAAAATGAAACAGTGCCCTACACTGAACAAGGTAAAATTAAACACAGCCCGACATTAAATACGGTACAATGAAACAGTGCCCTACACTGAACAATGCAAAATTAAACACAGCCCGACATTAAATACGGTACAATGAAACAGCGCCCTACACTGAACAAGGTAAAATTAAACAGAGCCCGACATTAAATACAGTACAATGAAACAGTGCCCTACAGTGAACAATGTAAAATTAAACAGAGCCCGACATTAAATACGGTACAATGAAACAGTGCCCTACAAGCAACGAGGTAAATTTAAATAGAGCCCGACATTATATACAGCACAATGAAACAGTGCCCTACAGTGAACAATGTACAATTAAACACAGCCCGACATTAAATACGGTACAATGAAACAGTCCCCTACAGTGAACAATGTAAAATTAAACAGAGCCCGACATTAAATACGGTACAATGAAACAGTGCCCTACAAGCAACAAGGTAAAATTAAACACAGCCCGACATTAAATACAGTGCAATGAAACAGTGACCTACAGTGAACAATGTAAAATTAAACACAGCCCGACATTAAATACAGTACAATGAAACAGTGACCTACAGTGAACAAGGTAAAATTAAACAGAGCCCGACATTAAATACAGTGCAATGAAACAGTGCCCTACAAGCTACAATGTAAAATTAAACAGAGCTCGACATTAAATACGGTACAATGAAACAGTGCCCTACAAGCAACAAGGTAAAATTAAACAGAGCCCAACATTAAATACGGTTGAATGAAACAGTGCCCTACACTGAACAATGTAAAATTAAACAGAGCACGACATTAAATATTTACAGTGGTCCCTGGGTAGAATATCATCATTTACACTGGCTCCTGGGATATTAATTATTATTTACTGCGGTACTTGGATAGTATATCAATATTTACAGTGGACCACGGGTAGAATATCATTATTTACCGTGGTCCCTGGGTATTACATCATTGTTCAAAGTGCTCCCTGTGTAGAATATCATTATTTACAGTGGTCCCTGGGTCGAATATCATTATTTACAGTGGTCCCTGGGTAGTGTATCATTATTTACAGTGGTCCCTGGGTAGAATATCATTATTTACAGTGATCCCTGGGTATTATATCATTGTTCAAAGTGGTCCCTGTGTAGAATTTCATTATTTACATTGGACCACGGGTAGAATATCATTATTTACAATGTACCCTAGGTAGTACATCATTATTTTCAGTGGTCCCTGGATAGTATATCAATATTTACAGTGGTCCCTGGTAGTGTATCATTATTTACCGTGGTCCCTGGGTATTATATCATTGTTTAAAGTGGTCCCTGTGTAGATTATCATTATTTACAGTGGTCCCTGTGTAGAATATCATTATTTACAGTGTTCCCTGGGTAGTTTATCATTATTTACAGTGGTCCCTGGGTAGAATATCATTATTTACAGTGATCCCTGGGTATTATATCATTGTTTAAAGTGGTCCCTGTGTAGAATATCATTATTTACAGTGGTCCCTGGGTGGTGTATCATTATTTACAGTGGTCACTGGGTAGAATATCATTATTTACAGTGGTCCCTGGGTAATATATCATTAGTTACATTGTTCCCTGGGTAATGTCTCAATATTTACAGCGCCCTGGTTATTTATAAATATTAACAGGTGTCCCGGCGTACAATATCATTATTTACAGTGGTCACTGTGTAGAATATCATTATTTACAGTGGTCCCTGGTTAGAATATCATTATTTACACTGGCTCCTGGGATATTAATTATTATTTACTGTGGTACTTGGATTGTATATCAATATTTACAGTGGACCACGGGTAGAATATCATTATTTACAATGTACCGTAGGTAGTACATCATTATTTTCCGTGGTCCCTGGATAGTATATCAATATTTACAGTGGTCCCTGGGTAGTGTATCATTATTTACCGTGGTCACTGGGTATTATATCATTGATGTGGAGATGCCGGCGTTGGACTGGGGTGAGCACAGTACGAAGTCTTACAACACCAGGTTAAAGTCCAACAGGTTTGTTTCGATGTCACTAGCTTTCGGAGCGCTGCTCCTTCCTCAGGTGAATGAAGAGGTCTCATTCCCGGTCTCATTCCCTCTCATTCCGGAGGACCCCTCCGGAAGGCAGCTGCCTTAGACTCTACATGTATGCTCAAGCCGTCAGGAGTCGCGTCAATGCCAGATTCATCAGTCGCATTCACAAGACAGCCCCGAACGTCACCCAAGCACAACGCAATGCCATCCGCGCTCTCAAGACCAACCACAGCATCGTCATCAGACCAGCAGACAAACCAGCAGCACTGTCGTACTGAACAGAACGGACTACTGAAAAGAAGTATACCGACAAATGAACAACCAAGAACACTACAGACAGTTACCCGGAGATCCGACCAAGGAACACATCCGTCAACTTAACAGACTGATCAAGACCTTGGATCCAGATCTTCAGAGCACCCTACGTGCTCTCATCCCACGCACTCCCCGCGTTGGAGATCTCTACTGCCTCCCGAATATACATAAGGCCAACACACCAGGCCGCCCTATCGTTTCAGGCAATGGGACCCTGTGTGAGAACCTCTCTGGCTACATCGAGGGCATCTTGAAACCCATCGTACAAGGTACACCCAGCTTCTGTCGCGACACGACGGACTTCCTACAGAAACTCAGCACCCATGGACCAGTTGAACCAGGAACATTCCTCGTCACAATGGACGTCTCGGCACTCTACACCAGCATCCCCCATGACGACGGCATTGCTGCAACAGCCTCAGTACTCAACACCGACAACTGCCAATCTCCAGACGCAATTCTGCAACTCATCCGCTTCATTCTGGATCACAACGTATTCACCTTCGACAACAAGTTCTTCATCCAGACGCACGGAACAGCCATGGGGACCAAATTCGCACCCCAGTACGCCAACATATTCATGCACAAGTTTGAACAGGACCTACTCACCGCACAGGACCTTCAACCGATGTTATACACCAGATACATCGATGACATTTTTTTCCTTTGGACCCACGGCGAAGAATCACTGAAACGACTACACGATGACATTAATAAGTTCCATCCAACCATCAGACTCACCATGGACTACTCTCCAAAATCAGTTGCATTCTTGGACACACTCGTCTCCATCAAGGATGGTCACCTCAGCACTTCGCTTTCCCGCAAACCCACGGATAACCTCATGATGCTCCACTTCCTATGGACAAGCGCTCCGTATACACAGGATCTGCTCAGACGAGGAGGAGTGTAACAGACATCTACAGACGTTGAAATATGCCCTCGTACGAACGGGATATGGCACTCGACTCATCGATCGACAGTTCCAACGCGCCACAGTTAAAAACCGCACCGACCTCCTCAGAAGACAAACATGGGACACAACCGACAGAATACCCTTCGTCGTCCAGTCCTTCCCCGGAGCGGAGAAACTACGTCATCTTCTTCACAGCCTTCAACACGTCATTGATGACGATGAACATCTTGCCAAGGTCATCCCCACACCCCCACTACTTACCTTCAAACAACCGCGCAACCTCAATCGAACCATTGTTTGCAGCAAACTACCCAGTCTTCAGAACAGTGACCACGACACCACACAACCCTGTCATGGTAATCTGTGCAAGACGTGCCAGATCATCGACATGGATACCACTATTACACGTGAGAACAGCACCCACCAGGTACGCGGTACATACTCGTGCGACTCGGCCAACGTTGTCTACCTCATACGCTGCAGGAAAGGATGTCGCGAAGCGTGGTACATTGGCGAGACCATGCAGACGCTGCGACAACGAATGAACGGACTGTTCCCTTCCAGTCTCGGAACACTTCAGCAGTCAAGGGCATTCAGCCTCTGATCTCCAGGTAAGCGTTCTCCAAGGCGGCCTTCAGGACGCGCAACAACGCAGAATCACCGAGCAGAAGCTTATAGCCAAGTTCCGCACACATGAGTGCGGCCTCAACCGGGACCTGGGATTCATGTCGCATTACATTCATCACCCACCATCTGGCCTGCGAAATCGTACCAACTGTCCTGGCTTGATGCAATTCACACCTCTTTAACCTGGGGTTACCCCATCTCTGGATCTGTAAAGATTTAATCACCTGCTAATGCTCGCATTCCTAGCATTGTTTCGCATCTTTGAATTTGTCTATATATGTGTTTCTGGAACATACCTCTGCATTCACCTGAGGAAGGAGCAGCGCTCCGAAAGCTAGTGACATCGAAACAAACCTGTTGGACTTTAACCTGGTGTTGTAAGACTTCATATTATTTACAGTGGTCACTGTGTAGTATATCATTATTTACAACAGTCCCTGGGTAGTATGACTTTATTTACAGTGGTCCCTCGGCAGTATAGCTTTATTTACAGTGATCCCTGGAAGTATATCATTATTTACTGTGGTCTCTGATTAGAATATCATTATTTACAGTGGGCACTGTGCAGTGTCTTATTTAAAGTGGTTCCCGGGTTGTTTATCATTATTTACAAAGCTCTCTGGGTGGTATATCTTTATTTACAGTGGTTCCTGGGTGGTTTATCTTTATTTACAGTGGTCCCTGGGTGGTTTATCTTTATTTACAGTGGTCTCTGGGTGGTTTATCTTTATTTACAGTGGTCCCTGTGTGGTTTATCATTATTTACAGTGGTCCCTGGTAGTATGTCATTCTTTACAGTGGTCCCTGGGTAGTATATCATTACTTACTGTGGTCCCTGGGTAGTATATCATTATTTACAGTCGTCCCTGGGCAGTATATCTTTATTTACAGTGACCCCTGTGTAGTAAATCAGTATTTACAGTGACCCCTGTGTAGTACATCATTATTTACAGTTGTCCCTGGGTAGTATATCATTAGTTACAGTGGCCCCTGGGTAGAATATCAGTATTTACAGTGAGCCCTGTGTAGTACATCATTATTTACAGTGACCCCTGTGTAGTACATCATTATTTACAGTGGCCCCTGGGTAGAATATCATTATTTACAGTTGTCCCTCAGTATTATATCACTATTTACAGTTGTCCCTGTGTAGAATATCATTATTTACAGTGGTCCCTGGTAGTATATCATTCTTTACAGTGGTCCCTGGTAGTATATCATTCTTTACAGTGGTCCCTGGGTAGTACATCATTATTTACTGTGGTCCCTGGGTAGTATATCATTATTTACAGTGGCTGTGTGCAGTATATCATTATCTGCAGTGGTCCCTGGGTAGTATATCATTATTTACAATGATCACTGGATAGTATATCATTATATGCAGTGGTCCCTGGGTAGTATATCATTATTTACAGTGGTCCTTGTATAGAAAGTCTTTAATTACAGTGGTTCCTGGGCGTGATACCTTTATTTACAGTGGCCACTGTGTAGTATATCATTATTTACAATAGTCCCTGGGTGGTATAATTTTATTTACAGTGGTCCCTGGGTGGTATTTCTTTATTTACAGTGGTCACTGGCTGGTATATCATTATTGACAGTGGTCCCTGTGCAGTATATCTTATTTACAGTGGTTCCTGGGTAGGTTATTATTATTTACAATGGTCCCTGGGTGGTTTATCTTTATTTACAGTGGTCCCTGGGTGGTGTACCTTTATTTACAGTGGTCACTGGCTGGTATATCATTATTGACAGTGGTCCCTGTGCAGTATATCTTATTTACAATGGTCCCTGGGTGGCATTTCTTTATTTACAGTGGTCCCTGGGTTATTTATAAATATTAACAGAGGCCCCGGCATACAATATCATTATTTACAGTGGTCCCTGGGTAGAATATCATTATTTACTGTGGTCCCTGTGTAGAATATCTGTATTTACAAATGATGTGGAGATGCCGGCGTTGAACTGGGGTGAGGGCAGAAAGAAGTCTTACAACACCAGGTTAAAGTCCAACAGGTTTGTTTCGATGTCACTAGCTTTCGGAGCGCTGCTCCTTCCTCAGGTGAATGAAGAGGTCTGTTCCAGAAACACATATATAGACAAATTCAAAGATGCCAATCAATGCTAGGAATGCGAGCATTAGCAGGTGATTAAATCTTTACAGATCCAGAGATGGGGTAACCCCAGGTTAAAGAGGTGTGAATTGTACCAAGCCAGGACAGTTGGTAGGATTTTGCAGGCCAGACGGTGGGGGATGACTGTAATGCAACACGAATCCCAGGTCCCGGTTGAGGCCGCACTCATGTGTGCGGAACTTGGCTATAAGTTTCTGCTCGGCGATTCTGCGTTGTCGCGGGTCCTGAAGGCCGCCTTGGAGAACGCTTACCCGGAGATCAGAGGCTGAATGCCCTTGGCTGCTGAAGTGTTCCCCTACTGGAAGGGAACATTCCTGCCTGGTGATTGTTGCGCGATGTCCGTTCATTCGTTGTTGCAGCGTCTGCATGGTATCGCCAATGTACCACACTCCCCCAGCAGCCGCGCCCCCCCTCACCCCCTCACCCCCTCCCCCAGCATCCCCGCTGCCCCTCCCCCAGCAGCCGCGGCCCCCCTCACCCTCACCCCCTCACCCCCTCCCCAAGCAGCCGCGGTCACCCTCCCCCTCCCCCAGCAGCCACGCCCCCCCTCCCCAGTCCCCCAGCAGCCGCAGTCCCCCTCCACCTCCGCAGCAACTGTGGTCCCCCTCCCCAGTAGCCGCGATCCCTCCCCATTCCCCAGCAGCCGCGATCCCCCTCCCCCAGCAGCCGCCGTCCCCCCTCCCCCAGCAGCCACGATCCCTCCCCCAGCAGCCGCGGTCACCCTCCCCTCCCCCAGCAGCCACGATCCCTCCACACTCCTCCAGCAGCCGCTGTCCCCCTCCCCCCCAGCAGCCGCGTTCCCCCTCCCCTTCCCCAGCAGCCACGATCCCTCCCCCTTCCCCCAGCAGCCGCGGTCCCCCCCCCCCAGCAGCCACGGTCCCCCTCCCCCAGCAGCCGCGGTCCCCCTCCCCCAGCAGCCGCGGTACCCCTCCCCCAGCAGCCACGGTCCCCCTCACACCCCCAGCAGACGCGGTCCCCCTACCCCTCCCCCAGCAGCCGCGGTCTCCCTCCCCCTCCCCCAGCAGCCGCGGTCCCACTCCCCCAGCAGCCGCGGTCCCCCTCCCCCAGCAGCCGCGGTCCCCCTCCCCTTGCCCAGCAGCCGCGGTCCCCCTCCCCCTCCCCCAGGAGCCGCGGTCCCCCTGCCGCAGCAGCCGCGGTCCCCCTCCACTCCACCAGCAGCCGCAGTCCCCCTCCCCCAGCAGCCGCGGTCCCCCTCCCCAGCAGCCGCCGCCCCCCCTTCCCCAGCAGCCACGATCCCTGCCCCCCTCCCCCAGCAGCCGCGGTCGCCCTCCCCTCCCCCAGCAGCCACGATCCCACCACCCTCCCCCAGTAGCCGCTGTCCCCCTCCCCCCAGCAGCCGCGTTCCCCCTCCCTCCCCCAGCAGCCGCGGTTCCCCCTTCCCTCCCCCAGCAGCCGCGATCCCTCCCCTCTCCCCAGCAGCCGCGATCCCTCCCCCTCCCCCAGCAGCCGCGGTCCCCCTCTTAACCCCCAGCAGCCGCGGTCCCCCTCCCCTCCCCCAGCAGCTGCGGTCCCCCTCCCCTCCCCCAGCAGCGCAGTCCCCCTCCCCCCTCCCCCAGCAGCCGCGGTCCCCCTCACCCAGCACCCGCAGTCCCCCTCCCTCTCCCCGAGCAACCGCGGTCCCCCTCCCCAGCAGAGGCGGTCCCCCTCCCCCTCTCCCCCAGCAGCCACGGTCCCCTCTTCCTCCCCCAGCAGCCACGGTCCCCCTCCCCCTCCCCCAGCAGCCGCGGTCCTCCTCCCCCTCCCCCAGCAGCCGCGGTCCCCCCCCCTCCCCCAGCAGCCGCGGTCCCCCTCCCCCTACCCCAGCAGCCGCCGTCCCCCTCCCCCAGCAGCCGCGGTCCCCCTCCCCAGCAGCCACGGTCCCCCTCCCCAGCAGCCGCGGTCGCCCTCCCCTCCCCCAGCAGCCACGTTCCCTCCACCCTCCCCCAGCAGCCGCTGTCCCCCTCCCCCCCAGCAGCCGCGTTCCCCCTCCCTTTCCCCAGCAGACACGATCCCTCCCCCTCCCCCAGCAGCCGCGATCCCTCCCCCTCCCCAGCAGCCGAGATCCCTCCCCCCTCCCCCAGCAGCCGCGGTCCCCCTCCTTACCCCCAGCAGCCGCGGTCCCCCTCCCCTCCCCCAGCAGCCGCGGCCCCCCTCCTCTCCCCCAGCAGCGCAGTCCCATTCCCCCTCCCCCTGCAGACGCGGTCCCCCTCACCCAGCTCCCGTAGTCCCCCTCCCTCTCCCCCAGCAACAGCGTCCCCCTCCCCAGCAGCCGCGGTCCCCCTCCCCCCCCTCCCCCAGCAGCCGCGGTCCCCCTCCCCCAGCAGCATTGTCTCGGGTCGGACAGTTTGATGGTGCTGTTTATTTGATGTGTATATAATGTTTATTTGGGTATGTTTCCCTGAGATTGCCTGTCCTGCCCGCTCTTCCCGCGGGCAGGGTGAGGCAGCGCCCGCCGCTGGCATCGGCCTGGAGCTGGGACACAACAAAGCAAAACAGACCAGAAGTAACTGATGGACAAAACAAAATGTGGGGAGTGCCCCAAACCGCGGGTGGAGCACAGCCCCAACAGAACAGGAAAAGAGACCAAACCTCACCCAATACCCGCCCAATGAAAGTGTGAGAATGGGGGTCGGTCCGGCAGCCCACCCCCTGCGGGGCCCAGCCAGCCCGGAAAGCTTCGAGTGTGCCCGTGGGCAGCGCCTGCCCCCGCTCCAGGGACCCCCGGCCGCCACCCAGCCCTTCCCACGGCACCCACCGCCCTCCGCCACCCAGCCCTGCCCACGGCACCCACCGCCCTCCGCTCCGCCACCCAGCCCTTCCCACGGCACCCACCGCCCTCCGCTCCGCCAGCCACCCGAATGGAGATTGGCGGAGGTGCGGATTCCTGAGCAGCGCCTCCCTTACGACAGCCGCCACTCCTGACGGGGGAGAGCTGCGGCGCCTGGAGACCGTGTTCCAGACTTTGAGGAAGTCCTGGTACAAGACGGGCAGCGCCAACAGAGAGTTCCGAAGACCCTGCTGGTCCACAGACAGGAGCCGCACGTCGTAGTTCAGGCCGAGCCCCTGGGGGGAGAAATCCGTCGCCAGGGCCCCACCGTGGAGGAGGCTCAGCGTACAGGTAACGCTGCAGAGTCTGAGGGTGGAAAGTGGCAGTCTGGGTGCGGAGGCACACCAGCGCCTGACCGCCCTCCGCCATCGGGAGACTCCAGACCTCCGCAGCGACCCCGTGCAGTCGATTGTCCCGGAGGAACCGAAGCCGGGCTCTCTGGATGGTGGGACAAAGCCAGGGGGGGGAGTCAGTGACCAGCCGGGACCACAGCATGGAGGCGATCAGCTGGTTTATGACGAGAACTCGGCCCCTGTGGGACAGCACTCGGAGCCGTCCTGTCCAGCGTCCCAGGCCAGCGGTGACCTTGGTCTCCAGCTCCTGCCCGTTCGCCGGCCAGGCTCCCTCTGCCGGGCAAAGATGGACTCCCAGGTCGAGGCTGTTGGTCCGACTCCAGCTGAAGGGCCCGAGCTCCTCCGGGTGGGGGTCCACCTGCCACGGACCGACCAGGAGTCCGGAACATTTGGCCCAGTTGATCCGTGGGGAGGACGCGGCGGAGTAGACAGCTTGGCTCTCTCGCATCCTCCGGGGGTCCCCGGGGTCAGTGACCATGAGGAACACGTCATCAGCGTCCGCCGAGAGGACCACCCCCCCGTCCGGCTCCCGCAGAACCAGCCCCGTGAACCCCCTCCGCAGGAGGCACAGGAAAGGCTCCACGCAGAGGGAATAATGTTGGCCGGACAGGGGGCAGCCCTGACGCACTCCTCTCCCAAAGCGAAGGGGCGCCGTCAGGGACCCGTTAACCTTAATCAGACTCTCCGAGGCCGCGGACAGTAACCGGATCCGGGCCACAAAATACCACCCGAACCCGACAGCTCGCAGAGTCCCGAGCAAATCCCCGGGCCCCACCCTGTCGAACGCCTTCTCCTGGTCAAGAGACAGGGAGGCGCTCGACATACCAGTCCTCTGGGTAAAGTGAATAATGTCCCGGGCCAGGTGGATATTGTCATAGATTGTGCGGTCCGGGACTGTGTCGGACTGGTCAGGGTGGATCATGTGGTCCAGCTCGGGGCCAAGCAGTAAACACAGCACCTTGGCGAAGATTTTATAGTCCGTGCTGAGGAGGGAGACCGGTCGCCAGTTCTTAAGTCGGTGGAGATCCCCCTTCTTGGGCAGCAGGGCAATGACGGCCCTGCGCCACGAAAGGGGCATCTCCCCTGTCGCGGTACATTCCCCCAGGACCCCCGCGTAGTCGCTCCCCAGGACGTCCCAGCACGCCCTGAAGAACTCCACGGTCAGCCCGTCCAGCCCTGGGGATTTGCCCCGTGAGAGGCTGTCCAGGGCGCCGGTCAGCTCTTGGAGGTTGATGGCATTATCGAGCTTCCCGGCGCCCTCCGGGCCCACCTGCGGCAGGTCCTCCCACAGAACTCTGCAAGCGTCCTCGCTGGACGGACCCGGAGAGAAGAGGTCGGAGTAAAAATCCCTGATCAGGGTCCTGACCCCCTCCGGATCCGAGACGAGGGGCCGGTCGTCGGCCAGCAGCGTAGTAACCTGCCGACGGGCCCCGCGTCCTCTTTCCAGCGAGTAGAAGAAGCGGGAGCCGCGGTCCATGTCCGTTATGAGACGGATCCGCGACTTCACGTACGCGCCGCTGGACCCGGCGAGTTGCAGGCCCCGCAGTGCGCCCCTCTTCTCCCTGTACACCAGCCCCAGGGCCGGGCCTCATCGGGCTGAGCGAGACGTGACTCCAGATCGAGGAGTTCCTCAGCCAATTTGGCAATCGTGGAGTTCCGCCCCGCCGAAGACCCCTTCGTGTACCCCTGACAGAAGGCACGGTTCTGGGCCTTGCCCACATCCCACCGCAGCCTCAAGGAGGGGAAGCCATCCCGCTTCCTTCTCCAGCCGGCCCAGAAACGGCAGAACGAGTCCAGGAACTGTAATCTGACTCTGAGCTGCTTGTTTCTTTTCTGCTTCTCTCTCTCCCTCCCTCTGAGTTCTGGTTCTGGTTCTGGTAGTTCCTGCCCTGCTCTCTGGGTTTACATATTTTTCTAACAGTTTTCTAGCTTTTATGATTTTATTGTAAAGTAACTAATTTCACTTTGATTGTACAAAGTACGTTTGACTAAACCTTCTAATCCAACTAAGTATTCATTTTGACATAACTGCATATCATAGATCTGATTACATTGTTTCCTGTGTGATGATCAAAATGCTTTGGTTTCAAGAGGTGTTACTTTTAATTCCTGTCATTTCTGTAGTTTTATTTTCCAATTGTGTCCTCAGCTCATAATTTTGACTTTGATTTTGGCTTTGAATTATGTTTCTCGTAGACCGATAGTCTCCAGTTTTCTTTAATTTACCTGGTTTAGCAAATTTTCACACCTCGAATTATCACCAAATTCAACTGAACCTCATCCTTTTTTCCAGCTGCTAACTAAGACAGTTACTTTCAATGAAGGTGTGGGCCATTGTTTTTGGCTTCATTCAAAATCCTGTTTGTCTTGTTTGCTAAGCCTGCTTGAGCAAGGCTATCTGCATTTTACAATCCTCTCCTGGCAGCTGCTGTTCACCCTTTGTGGGATCTTGCCCTGTATCCTCTCTTGTTTCTCCCAGACCAGATATTGCCAGACGTCCATGTTTCAAATGACACATCTTTCCATATTTTCAACAACAACTCTCCCACCGGGATGGTGCCGAGAAGAGTGGACACCTTTTGGAAGAAAGTCGCCTGCTGCGGTCCGGCCACGGGAGCGGATACATTTACAAAGTGAATCACCGCTGCCCCGAAACGGGCCTTTAGGTGCAGCAGACGGCCTGGCACCGGCTCCTTGACCCCCAAGATCTATGGCTGAAAATGTGGAGCCAACAAGATAGCCACCCCGCCCGAACGTGGGGCCAGGTGACCCATGAAGACTCCTCCTTGCCCCTCCAGAGTCCACTGAGCTTCGTCACACGGATGGCCTGGGTTTCCTGCACACCCTGTACTTTCCGTCCCGGAGGATAGACAGGAACTGGAGACGGTGGTGCGCGTGGCTGCTGCCATTGATCTTGAGGTTGGCCATGGTTACCTCCATGTCAGCAGCAATAGTTATCATCACCTTCAGTGCTCAGCGTGGGGGTACCGCCCCCTCCACTCCCTCAGGAGTCCCACAAGGAACGGAACAGCTTGGCGCTGCTCCTCCTGGTCTTGATCGAACTCCCGGGCCTCTCTGACATAGGCCCGGGCGGAGCCAAGGAGCAGCCCCAGATTTCCCCAGCTGCCCAGCGCCAGCCGCACACAGTCCGGGTGACCATGGTGCGTTCCCAGAAATGTCCGGCATTCCCCAGGGGGAACGAGGGGAGACTCAGTGCCGGGTGTGAGGGTGCCCTCTGCCTCGCTGCAGAGAGAGTCTAAATCCTCCTCCTCACCCACCACCGAGCAGCCTTCCTCCTCCGAACGGTCACCTCCCGAGCTCGAGTCCCCCGCCACATGGAGTATGGCGGGCGGCACGGGCCCACCGGCTAACCCTTGGCCCGAGTAGACCCCACTCCCCCAGGGTCGTCCTCAGGCAGGTCCCTCGCAGGCTCTTCCCGCGGCTCATGGCCCGTGGACGGCGCCTCCACCCACGCCGGCGACTCCGGGACCTCGGAGAGGCCCCCCCGGAAACATGTCCGGCTTGAAAACAGGGCTCTCTGGCGTCGCCCGCCCGGGTGTAGAGGGCGGGGAACCTTCCCCGTCCTCCCCCGTCCACGGCCCACAGCGGCACGATGAGCGGTCGCTGCTGCTGCCGGCCCCCGGCGATGGTGAAGAGGAGGCGTTCGGGGAGGAAACTTGAACCGGGCAGGACGGGACCCCAGGGGCTTCGACTCCGCTCGACCCCGGGTCCTCCTGCTCGGGGGGCGACAGCAGCTCGAGTGGCTCGGGGGCCTCGGAGGCCCCCCCGGCCTTGCTTCTCTTCATTGTGTGCCCCGGGCCAGGCGTCAGGGGGATGGGCACCAACACGGGAGAGATGGGGCAGGAGGAGCTCGGTGGGGAGGGAGGGCGGGACGTTTGATAGAACAACACGTTCTGCGGTGGCCTCCAGCGGCTCCACCGCCACGTGTGTCCCGCCCACCGTGAGCCCCCTTTCCAGGGCCCGGTGGGCCGCCTGCTCGGCCCGAAGGAAGAACCCGGCCTTGCCGTACATCCGCGAGGCGGCTACGATGGCCGAGGGGCCGACAGCCCCGCCCATCGCACGGGTGCCCGCCTCAATGGTCATGGTAGGGTGGGCATAGCACTTCACCCCCTGCTGCCGCGTGAGCAGGCGGGAGGGCGAGGGCACCGCGGGGGCAGCGGAGCGACGGGAGGCTGCCGCCCCCACATAATGTCTTGTCCGCCCTGCCCCCGGCAGTGGAGGATGCCTCCGAGGTGCTGGCCAGAGGGTGGGAGGGCAGGAGGCTGGGCCTGCAGCCCTGGATGGTCCCTGTCCCACCTCAGGCAGAGGGGTGGGAGGACAGGAGGCCGGGCCTGCAGCCCTGGATGGTCCCAGTCCCACCTCAGGCAGAGGGGTGGGAGGACAGGAGGCCGTGCCTGCAGCCCTGGATGGTCCCAGTCCCACCTCAGGCAGAGGGGTGGGAGGACAGGAGGCCGGGCCTGCAGCCCTGGATGGTCCCAGTCCCACCTCAGGCAGAGGGGTGGGAGGATAGGAGGCCGGGCCTGCAGCCCTGGATGGTCCCACTCCCACCTCAGGCAGAGGGGTGGGAGGACAGGAGGCTGGGCCTGCAACCCTGGATGGTCCCACTCCCACCTCAGGCAGAGGGGTGGGAGGGCAGGAGGCTGGGCCTGCAGCCCTGGATGGTCCCACTCCCACCTCAGGCAGACGGGTGAGAGGACAGGAGGCTGGGCCTGCAGCCCCGGATGGTCCCAGTCCACCTCAAGCATTGGGGTTGGAGGACAGGAGGCCGGGCCTGCAGCTCTGGATGGTCCCACCCACCTCAGGCAGAGGCGTGGGGGACAGGAGGCTGGGCCTGCAGCCTGGATGGTCCCAGTCCCACCTCAGGCAGAGGAGTGGGAGGACAGGAGGCCGGGCCTGCAATCCTGGATGGTCCCAGTCCCACCTCAGGCAGAGGGGTGGGGGACAGGAGGCTGGGCCGGCATCCCTGGATGGTCCCACCTCAGGAAGAGGGGTGGGAGGACAGGAGGCTGGGCCTGCAGCCCTGGATGGCCCCACTCCCACCTCAGGCAGAGGGGTGGGAGGACAGGAGGCCGGGCCTGCAGCCCTGGATGGTCCCACGCCCACCTCAGGCAGAGGGGTGGGAGGACAGGAGGCTGGGCCTGCAGCCCCGAATGGTCCCACTCCCACCTCAGGCAGAGGGGTGGGAGGACAAGAGGCTGGGCCTGCAGCCCTGGATGGTCCCAGCCCCACCTCAGGCAGAGGGGCGGGAGGACAGGAGGCTGGGCCTGCAGCCCCAGGCGGTCCCACTCCCACCTCAGGCAGAGGAGTGGGAGGATAGGAGGCCGGGCCTGCAGCCCTGGATGGTCCCACTCCCACCTCAGGCAAAGGGGTGCGAGGACAGGAGGCCGGTCCTGCAGCCCTGGATGGTCCCACTCCCACCTCAGGCAGAGGGGTGAGAGGACAGGAGGCCGGGGCTGCAGCCCTGTATGGTCCCACTCCCACCTCAGGCAGACGGGTGAGAGGACAGGAAGCTGGGCCTGGAGCCCTGGATGCTCCCAGTCCCACCTCAGGCAGAGGGGTGGGAGGGCAGGAGGCCGGGCCTGCAGCCCCGGATGGTCCCAGTCCACCTCAAGCATTGGGGTTGGAGGACAGGAGGCCGGGCCTGCAGCTCTGGATGGTCCCACCCACCTCAGGCAGAGGGGTGGGGGACAGGAGGCTGGGCCTGCAGCCTGGATGGTCCCAGTCCCACCTCAGGCAGAGGAGTGGGAGGACAGGAGGCCGGGCCTGCAATCCTGGATGGTCCCAGTCCCACCTCAGGCAGAGGGGTGGGGGACAGGAGGCTGGGCCGGCATCCCTGGATGGTCCCACCTCAGGAAGAGGGGTGGGAGGACAGGAGGCTGGGCCTGTAGCCCTGGATGGTCCCAGTCCCACCTCAGGCAGAGGGGTGGGAGGACAGGAGGCTGGGCCTGCAGTCCTGGATAGTCTCACTCCCACCTCAGGCAGAGGGGTGGGAGGACAGGAGGCCGGACCTGCATCCCTGGATGGCCCCAGTCCCACCTCAGGCAGAGGTCTGGGAGGACAGGAGGCTGGGTCTGCAGCCCTGGATGGTCCCACTCCCACCTCAGGCAGAGGGGTGGGAGGACAGGAGGCCGGGCCTGCAGCCCTGGATGGTCCCACTCCCACCTCAGGCAGAGGGGTGGGAGGACAGGAGGCTGGGCCTGCAGCCTGGTTGGTCCCACTCTCACCTCAGGCAGAGGGTTGGGAGGACAGGAGGCTGGGCCTGCAGCCTGGATTGTCACACTCCCACCTCAGGCAGAGGGGTGGAAGGACAGGAGGCCGGGCCTGCAGCCCTGGGTGGTCACACTCCCACCTCAGGCAGAGGGGTGGGAGGACAGGAGGCCGGGCCTGCAGCCCTGGATGGTCCCACGCCCACCTCAGGCAGAGGGGTGGGAGGACAGGAGGCTGGGCCTGCAGCCCTGGATGGTCCCAGTCCCACCTCAGGCAGAGGGGTGGGAGGACAGGAGGCCGGGCCTGCAGCCCTGGATGGTCCCACTCCCACCTCAGGCAGAGGGGTGGGAGGACAGGAGGCCGGGCCTGCAGCCCTGGATGGTCCCACGCCCACCTCAGGCAGAGGGGTGGGAGGACAGGAGGCCGGGCCTGCAGCCCTGGATGGTCCCACGCCCACCTCAGGCAGAGGGGTGGGAGGACAGGAGGCTGGGCCTGCAGCCCTGGATGGTCCCAGTCCCACCTCAGGCAGAGGGGTGGGAGGGCAGGAGGCCGGGCCTGCAGCCCTGGATGGTCCCAGTCCCACCTCAGGCAGAGGGGTGAGAGGACAGGAGGCTGGGCCTGCAGCCCCGGATGGTCCCAATCCACCTCAAGCATTGGGGTTGGAGGACAGGAGGCCGGGCCTGCAGCTCTGGATGGTCCCACCCACCTCAGGCAGAGGGGTGGGGGACAGGAGGCTGGGCCTGCAGCCTGGATGGTCCCAGTCCCACCTCAGGCAGAGGAGTGGGAGGACAGGAGGCCGGGCCTGCAATCCTGGATGGTCCCAGTCCCACCTTAGGCAGAGGGGTGGGGGACAGGAGGCTGGGCCGGCATCCCTGGATGGTCCCACCTCAGGAAGACGGGTGGGAGGACAGGAGGCTGGGCCTGCAGCCCTGGATGGTCCCAGTCCCACCTCAGGCAGAGGGGTGGGAGGACAGGAGGCTGGGCCTGCAGCCCTGGATGGTCCCAGTCCCACCTCAGGCAGAGGGGTGGGAGGACAGGAGGCCGGGCCTGCAGCCCTGGATGGTCCCACTCCCACCTCAGGCAGAGGGGTGGGAGGACAGGAGGCCGGGCCTGCAGCCCTTGATGGTCCCTGTCCCACCTCAGGCAGAGGGGTGGGAGGACAGGAGGCCGGGCCTGCAGCCCTGGATGGTCCCAGTCCCACCTCAGACAGAGGGGTGGGAGGACAGGAGGCCGGGCCTGCAGCCCTGGATGG